>NC_084999.1:33783217-33813217 GCF_963854185.1 Sardina pilchardus | reverse complement strand
TTTCCTCCATGTGCCAGTAAACAAAATGTAATTTGTATTTGTGTACCGTGTGTAAGTTGAAGAAGTTAATGAAATAAGGCCAGACTATGTGTATGGCAGAGTGCACAATGGGGGGAAAAAAGCGTTTGTTTGGAAAGGGGCTTTCATGCACACCCGTTTAATGAGGTGTTGTTTTTAATTTGGCAAAGTTCGGTTCCCTCCCATGCAAATATGTGTGGAGAAGAGCTTTAGGTTTGTGTGTTGTGCAGTGGCTGAGCAAACAGCACTCCCCTGTGAGCCAATTAGATAGCTGTCCTGTTGCATGTGCCAGGCGCCCGCTGTAACACCGTGTTGTGCTGCACTAAAGGTGCTGTTGTGTGTGTGTGTGTGTGTGTGTGTGTGTGTGTGTGTGTGTGTGTGTGGGCTAATGGCGCAGCCGCACGTGCGTCCGTCTGCCGTGTGTGTGCACCCCCATCATCTCCTCTCTGTGATACCTGGAGAAGGTGTGCTGTGAGCTAACCGCATTATGTTTGTTACCGTAATATCCCAACTATTAGCCGCAGCTCATACAATGATTTAGAAAAATGTCTTCAGCTATGGGGTTAATACACAGGGGCAGTTAATATGGTATTAATATGGTTTTGTTTATGTTAACTTGCATAAAACACTGTCCTGCGGCTGATACACAATGCGGCTAATCCACGGGAAATTACTTTTGTGTCTGAGCATGTGCCTACTGCATGTCCTGCCACAAGCCTCTAGACTCTGGCCAGGTGCAATTCATGGGATCATCCCTCAGAGAAGCTTGTGGAAAGGCCTCATTATTCATGTGCACGTTCTAGCCATCCCAGCGCTGTGTGTGTTAAAGCGCTGACTCAGTGGAAGTGCTCTGTCCCCCATGAGTGGGAGCTGCTGGTGTCTCCAGCTCAGCTGTGGGGCTGCACGGTGGGTGCGTGTCTCTCTCTTCTGGCTCTGTCTCACTCTGGCCCGCTCGGCTGGTGCGGGTGCTGCCCGCTGCTCTGCCCGTCCCCACGTGGGCTCTGGCTTCTCACGTCTGCTTAGTCTACGTGTGTGTGTGTGTGTGTGTGTGTGCTGCCTGCTGCTCTGCCCATGCCCACGTGGGCTCTGGCTTCTCACGTCTGCTTAGTCTACGCGTGTGTGTGTGTGTGTGTGTGTGTGTGTGTGTGTGTGTGTGTGTGTGTGTCTCAGTGTGTGTGTGTGTGTGTGTGCTGCCCGCTGCTCTGTGCCCATCCCCATGTGGGCTCTGGGTCCTCGTCTGCTTAGTCCACTTGTTTTCACACCGCCAGATCTGGCTCATCCATGCCTGGAGGCATCTCCACTCCGAGGCAGCGTGTTGTTTATGTGATTGTGAGGGAGAGTGTGTGTGTGTGCGCGTGTGTGTCTGTGTGCGTATATATATTTGTGTGTGTGTGTGTGTCTGCGCGTGCGTATATATATTTGTGTGTGTGTGTCTGCGCGTGCGTATGTGTGTGTGTGTGTGTCTGCGTATATGTATGTGTGTGTGTGTGTGTGTCTGCGTGTGCGTATATGTGTGTGTGTGTGTGTGTGTGTGTGTGTGTGTGTGCGCGTGCGTGCGTGCGCATATGTGTGTGTGAGTGTGTGAGTGTGTGAGTGTGTGTGTGTGTGTGTATGTGTGTGTGTGTGTGTGCGTGCACGCGTATGTTTGGGGGTGGTGGGGAGTAGTTGGCACTCCAGGGCCCTGGAGGATGGAGTCCTCACCCCTGCCTGCGCTCTCTCTCTCTCTCTTATTGGCTGCCGTTGGCTCGTGGGTTTCTGTGTGGGTTTGGGCCGAGCAACAGTGGAACTGCACAACGCAGCACAGCACAGCACAACACAGCACAGCACAGCACAGCACAGCACAGCACAGCGCTGCAGGGAGGCTGCACCTTGTAGATCAGCTCATTGCTGTGGAGCCTGCAGCATCCCACAACGTACTCTGCTGTTTAGCGTGCATGAGTCATGTGTGAGGGAGAGCATGGCACTGTTCAACATGCTGCACTAAGTTGGACTTGGGGTTTCTTTACTGTTTTTGCTACTTAAATACCGGCACTCATGATGTCTTTGTCTTAATACTTGCTCTTCATGCAGCTCTATTATTTCTGTCTCTCTCTCTCTCTCTCCCTCTCTCTCTCTCCCCCCCTTCTCACCCTTCAGCTCTCACCCTTTCCTCCTCGGTGCAGGTGTTCGCCGTGTTAGCCCATGTCTAGTACACCCTCCACTCTGTGTGTGTGTGTGTGTGTGTGTGTGTGTGTGTGTGGTTGGTTGGCACCATTTTACCTTTACAGACCTACAGTGGTACAAATGGGCTTTTTGTGAGTTATAGTGCAATGTTGCTAAAGCAGAAGTTGGACATCACCCATCCAATTAGCTTGCAACTAAATTGCACATCAACAGATGGCACATTGTGGTTAACTAATGGCTGTACTATTGAATGGCACTAATGATATCAATGAATTACCTGTGTTATCGATCGATTTTGATGCCTGTAATCACTTAATCACGCTGTCCGATAACAAAAGGAGATTCATTTGAATCTGTTCACTCCTTTGTGCGCCTGTATTCCAATCTGCGCCGCGCCTGTCCAGAGCCAGTCTCTTCTGCCTGGGCCAGTGTGAGGCATGAGAGCACCATATTGATGCTCAATGGTGCAGGTGAAAGGACAAGATGGAGCCAGTGCATGAAGACTCATTCCTTTATTTTATTGGCAACAAATGTCTTTATGTTGAGTTCTATGATGTCTGTCTAGCATATTTATTAAAGGTACTTTAATATTAATCAATTAATCACTAGTTGAAATATTGTTTGAGTGTTGTGTGTACATGTATGTTTAGGCAATAAGCCCAGAGAGGCCGTGGTTTATACTGTTATTTAGAACAGCTAAGGGGCGTTGTTAGCGGTGTGCCTTTAAACCCCCTTAGCTGTTCTAAATTCAGTTTAAACCACGGACTCGAGTGGCTTATTGTTTTTCTAAAACGGTTACTACGTCAATGTAGCAAGATTTCATGAAACAAGGGCACGGCAACAAAAAATGTAATGATGTATTCAATTCATAGATAATCATTCTTCCGCCAAGAAATATATTCCCTCCATATGAATGGTTGCCATGCAATAACGAGACGCAACCACTCTAACTTTTGTGCTAGTTGTGGTAGCGCATTACTATAGAACGAAACACAAACAAATTGTGAAATGTACAGCGGCATCGAACGCGATTCAGCCAATCATAATCAAGGACCGTTTTAGAATTATTTATTAGCTATGTCATGTTATGTTGGATGGGCACATGCTGACCTGAAGTCAGTGGGCCTGACGTGTGTGTGTGCGTGGGTGTATATGAGTGGAGGTGTATGTATGTGGAGTTCTCATCTTTCACTCTCCCCAGAGTGTACTATCTTGCACATCAGTGGCGGCTGGTCATCACATTTTTTGGTGAAGCAAACCCCATCGACCGACGCAGTTGCGGCGTCGGGACCTTACCACTTCGAACGTGCATTATTTTCCTATAGACGCACGGCGCGTCGTTGATTATCCCTTACCTATTTTTTACAGTCTATGTCCCTTACATAACGGTATATCGTTCAGCCTTACTCACGGTTCTTCCTCACATTCTACAATTGAAATGTCTCCTTACCGTAGCATCAACGAGCTGTGTAATTTCCACAGAAGGTTTTGGTCTGCCCTCTGCTTCCACTCGTAATTTATCCATATGAATATGACTTGAAACGAAGCTAGCTAGATACCCTCCTAGCAATAGGCTACCCTAGCTTGTAAGGGCTCTTGCTAAACAAATTATATTAGGAAACAAAAAAGATATTCACTAACCCTAAGTAACAAAATCCTCATCTACACTGATAAATAAAGATATGTCTTATGAAATGACTGTTCAACAAATTATGTGTTGTTGTTGTTGCTGATTATGTCAAAGTCAGTTAACGATAGTTTCCTTATGAAGGCGTTGACTGGCCAGAGTATTGTGTCAATCATATTCAAGTGACGGAAGTGCAAAATTCTACCCTATCGGTCACTGCTTCACGGGTGGGACTTATCTTCCATAAGGATCCTTTGAAACGGGAAAAATCCACGAGCCGCGGGGGGTTTCACTCGATTTACATTGAAGTCAATGGGAAAATATATCGATGGTAGTGAAGCAAGAAAATCGTCTGATTCACTGCAATTGTCTGTTTCACCGCGGGTGTGGGGATAGCGCTGTTGTCACTCACAGAATTGAATTCAGGAAAACAGCTCGTCTTAATGACTGTCTTTCTGTTTCAAAACAGTGAAAAGGGGATTATTGTAAGTTTTTTTTTTTTTATGTTTACTTTTTTTTTGGTGAAGCACTGCTTCACCTGTAGTCTTATAGAAGCCTCCTCTGTTGCACATGTAGTCAGTGTGCATGACACTAGTGTGTGTGTGTGTGTGTGTGTGTGTGCTTGTGTGTATTTCTCTCACCTTTTGAGTGTGGTGTCAGCCTTAGACGAGGGCATTGTGATTGCAGTGAAACCCAGCCGAGTTGCACCGGGCTGCTGGCAAAGCTCTGCTTCCAGACACCTGATGTCCGAGGCGTTGAGCAGCTTCTCCGGGTCCTCTCCTCCTAGAGCTGCCTCGCTGCAGCTGAAGGTTTCATGTCTCTTGGCTGCAGTGGCAGAGAGAAACACGCTCCAGGACAGCAGCCTGCAGACACAAACTCCCCAAATTAGAGACCGCTCCGGGTGAAGCCTGTGACACGGCGGGGCTGCGAATTATTTGCACAATATTGGCTTGAGGTTGTAGGGAATAGAAGTTTATGATGTAATTGCGTGAAATCAGGAGACCAGGGCTGATTCAATAATTTAAAAACCCATTCCACCCTTTTCCACAATAGGTGACTGAGACCTACAGTATATATTAACTGCTCCATGTTTTATGAATCCCTTTCCTTGTGGCAGTACATTCTGTATTTATTTTACTCCCTTTTTTGCCAGCCATAGGTTTAAAACAGATTGTTGGCTTAGTTGTCAATGGATTTTACCTACAACCATCAGATTAGATTCTCTCAGACTGGAGATAAAATGCAGTTTCATTAAATAGTGAAATCTGTGCTTCCTGTCATATATTTGATAAACCTGTCATAGCATTGGTGCCAGTTCTATTTCCAGTCAACAGACACTGCAGACAGATGTGGAAATCCATTGTCTTGATCATCAAGAGCTAAAAATCTACTCAATACAAACAAGGGGGCAAAACCTGTGTACGATGACACATTACAACTTCATGTATGTTTAAGAAAATGACTCCATTAGAGGGACCACCCACTGAATAGCTCCCCTGAGAAGCACATCCCCTCAAGGGCTTAGCACGGCCTGTGGGAACGGGGCTTGATGAGGTGACTCACATTTGGGGGCATGGTGGGTCGAACTTCGCAGATGGCTTTGTGTGTGTGGTAGGGGGTTGGACGATTATTTTCACTGTCGATTAATTTGTTGATTTGTTTCATTGATTAATCAATTGTTGTTGTATTGACAACATGTCAATCAAGACTGATTGATTAATCAGTTAATTGTGGCAGCCCTAGTGTATGGACGTCTAGGTTTCAGGGTTTTGTTTGTGGCAATGTGCAGTCTGATAGCTCCATTACTATAACAATCATCATCTGTGTCTGTGAACAAGCTAGCATAACTGCCCATATAAACCGCTCACAAAAAGTAAGGAAACTTGACTTTGGCCCATTATATCTCCCCTTTAGTAATACCAACCAGTGAAGTGTTTCATATCATTTTTATCGTTGATTTGTCACCTTTACAATGAGGTATAGCTTGTAAGCATAGGGCAATCATGGAATGAGCAACACAAGCAAACGTGTAAGTAGTGCCAACGAAAAATGTGCCAAAATGGCCTGTTATGCTGTTGGAATTCACCTTTGTTACTTCAAGCATTGACGATTGCACTCTCCCACAGAAATGAGGAAAACAAAACATGTTAGGCATACATTTGTTCATTTTACACTCAGTGTCAGGGTCCTCAGTAGCGTGTAGAGGATCCATATGCAGCCACAACAGCTTGGCACCTTCTTCTCATGCAGGTCACCAACCTGGCTACATTCTGCTGTGGGGTGACATCTCCCTAACTCGAAAGACAGACCTTGTTATCATTGAAGGCAATCATCATGCAGTTAGATACTGGGATGAGATTCTGGAGCCAGTGGCAATTCCATATCTCCAGAATATGGGACCAATTGCCATCCTCCAGGATGACAACGCTCGCCCCCATAGAGCTGGGATCATCAGAGAGTACCTCCAGAATTTGGGAGTGGAGAGGATCTAATGGCCTGCCGTGAACACTTGTGGGATCAGCTTGGGCATGCTGTACGTGCCAGAGTCACCAACAAAACCAGGTTGGCTGACTTACAACAGATCCTTATCGAGGAATGGAATGCCATCCCACAGCAGAATGTAGCCAGGTTGGTGACCAGCATGAGAAGAAGGTGCCAAGCTGTTGTGGCTGCATATGGATCCTCTACACGCTACTGAGGACCCTGACACTGAGTATAAAATGAACAAATGTATGCCTAACATGTTTTGTTTTCCTCATTTCTGTGGGAGAGTGCAATCGTCAATGCTTGAAGTAACAAAGGTGAATTCCAACAGCATAACAGGCCATTTTGGCACATTTTTCGTTGGCACTACTTACACGTTTGCTTGTGTTGCTCATTCCATGATTGCCCTATGCTTACAAGCTATACCTCATTGTAAAGGTGACAAATCAACGATAAAAATGATATGAAACACTTTACTGGTTGGTATTACTAAAAGGGAGATATAATGGGCCAAAGTCAAGTTTCCTTACTTTTTGTGAGCAGTTTAGTAGACCACATACTACTGAAATCACCTGTCAATATCGCTATAGCCAATAGCATGCATTAGCAAAGTCTTCTTCATCAACACACAATGCAAATGTTGAGCATAATAATAACAATAGAAAGTGTACATTGATGTGCTAATGTTGACTTGAATAAGAGCAGAACGTGTACATTGATGTTTGTGTGTGTGTGTGTGTGTGTGTGTGTGTGTGTGTGTGTGTGTGTGTGGTGCAGGAGGAGCTGGTGGTGAATCACATGGCAGCTAAGATCGTGGAGAACGTGTGCAGCACCGTGTCTCACTACGCACAAGGCTTCATCACCCCTGAGATCGGCCCCTCTCTCTGGTACCTGTTCACCCACTCTACAGTGGACGCCATGAGGGTCAGCGCTGTGTCTGTAAGTCCCTCATCTCTATACTGCTATGCTAATAGTGTCCCCTGACCACTTTGGGTTCCTGAAACTTCGCATCTAAGGGGGCGAATTCTCCCGTTCGCGCGTAAGCTTGTTTTTACGCATTTCTGTTGCGCACCTCTGTTTTATGCGCATTCTGCCATCCCAGCTTCTGACACACCCACATCGAGCAAGTTCGAAATCAAGGCGGCCTTATGAAAGAGGCGTGATTTATTAAACAAAGAATCAGACTGATCTACCACCTCCTTAATTTAGGTGCACGTGGAACATGGACTTTCTCATTGACCTTCTGATTGCCATTTAAATCCAGAAAGAACACCAACCAGTCTTTGATTTTGAAAACGTAAGCAAGGTGAACTGAATAAAGAACGGCCTACAGTAAAATGGTGTGTCATCACATAGCTTAACAAAGAAATTACTTCACAAAATTTCACTTTTACTTCGACGTTTGTATATAAAGAGCCGAGGTGTGTAGATTCATAATTAAAAAACTCACTTTTGACAAAAAGGTTTCGCTGGCAGCTGCCTTGAATAATATCAATTTATCTAGGCTATGCTAAGAATTTTGTAGACTGACACCTGCAGCTTCGAACACAGTAGAGAGACTGGCATAACAACTTCAATCTCCATTACAAACAAATCAAGAGACAAGAGAATAAACTAAGCTGCTCCACAATAGTGCCGACGTCTGTGCAAATGTATGGATGACTTCAGAGAAGTTGGAAAGAAACGGACAGATTCGAACGAAGTATGCTATGGGATTATGATGGGATTCCGATCAGGTGCTATCAAGCACTTTACAATCTTTGATCGGAATAGCCGTTGTTGGCTACTTCTCAAGCGTAGCTGGAAAAGTGTTCAAGCCATGGCAGAATACGCTCAAGAGTTGTACAGTAGGGAGAACATGTATTTGATACCATGCTAGTTGCCTAAAAAAAGGAATATAAAATAATCATTTGACAATTGATCTTAATGCCTTAATTAAAAAAATGAGTGAAAATCAAACCGCTAAGGACGCCAATTTTCTTTGAAGCCCCCACCCCTGAATCAGCAATCAGTCTATGATCAGCTCCCGCTGCAGGCTACATAAGAAACGCCCAGATTTTGGGGTTGCTCTACCCAAAACGCGTGACTCTCTACCAGGCGTTAACCGAATTCGACTTACGCACCATTATGCACCTTTACGCGCAGGGGGATCCCCCCTTAGTGCATAGCACTCTAGAATCGTTGATTCAAATGCATGATACATGGTATACTAGGTAATTACCTGTTCAAAACCACATTTCACTGTGTTGTGAATTGTGATGATAATCATAGTAACAAATATGGTAATTAAAATAGCCTAGCTTTAATCAGAAAGAAGAATAAAGAAATGAAACACCATGTGCCAACATGTTCCCATTTGTTCTGGACCCTTGTATATTAACTGGCCGTGGAAAGTAGCTTTTACACAAAACTGTAATAATTAAGTGTATGACATTGTAATGAGCTCCCTCTTTATTTTAGTAGCCTCACATGCTTAGCTTCAACCAGCTAGCATCACAGCTGAGCTGAGCTCTCTCGTGATGGTGACTGGTGAAAACTTTGCGGAGCGGTGACTGGCCAACTAGCCCGACGTGCTCTGTTGCTTGCCCCAGGCTAGCAGGCTAGCGCCTCTGTTGACCCCTGGCTCAGCTCCTCTCAGTGCTGCGGCTCTAACTGGATGATGATGGTGCTTGATGGTGTGTGTGTGACCTCCTGCCCCTCCTCTAGGCCCTGTGTAAAATCACGCGCCACTCGCCTGCTGCCTTCCAGAGCGTGATTGATAAGGTGGGGCTGCCGGCGCTGCTGAGCTGCCTGGGCTCCGGGGTCAGTCGGGTGCAGCAGCACATGCTGACCATGCTAGCGGCCACCTTGGCATCTGGAGTCCACTCCCAGCGCCTTCTCCAGGACAAGGTTAGTAGCAGCAGTCTTGGTCTTCCATTTCAGCCACTATTAGCCTCCCTCTGCCCACCTCATTTGTCAGAGAGGCTTTACAGAGGGAACATTGATGACTTGTTGATGACTTGAAAGTAAATACCTTGACTGCTCCAAAGACAGACCAGAGAACTGTAGTTATAGCTCTGTCCATCATAATCCATTCACTAGAGACTACATTTACATTTGTTCAGCGCATCACAGATTATGTTCCAAAGGACAAAACAAATGTATTCCCTGCTTGTGGTTTTGTCATTGAGGAACACTCATGGAATTTGCATAAGTTTTGCATCCTTTGTAAACCATGTCAACATGTGTGTGAATGAAAGGTGATCATTTTGAGCGTTCAGGGAAACACTCTTTCCCTCTTACTGTGGCTCTGTTTCACTTGTTATCTTAAGGGGTAATCATTTGGAAAATGGGCGGCTGAAATTGATTTAAAAGGTACTGTGTGCTCTCGTCAAGGCTTGGAGATTACCATTGGTAATTTTCTTTGACCTGAATTAATTTACATGCAAATGTTCAGTTTTAATCAGGAAAACAAGTTTTTCGGTGCATGAAACTTATGAGCCTTCAATTTTGCACCAATTATATGAAAAATACTATATTTTTTACTCCTTAATTCCCTTGACAAAGAGGAGGACTGAACACCACGTGTTTATTCATGCATTGTCTGGCATAGAATTTAAATTTCAATGAATCACCAGGCAACTTGACTAATTGGGTGAGGAAGTGCAACAATCTCGCCATGCAGCTTGGAATACTGTTGATGTAATTACAGTTCAGCCAGGAAGTATGCGCTTTTGAAATTAATTAAGTTTCACTCAACGGCGTATTTAATCGCAATGTTTCGCATGGTGCCTCTTTGACCAATTCTTCCCCTCCATGCAGATAGTGGAAGTTAATCAATCCCGTTAATTTCCTGGCCACCAAAATGTGCTGCAGCTCATTAGCTTGTTAACCTCTGTTTCAAGTGGAGAGCTGCCCCAGGACTTTCATTCCCCCCTTTGCCCTAGCCTATGCCACCACTGATAACACCTGTCACTGCAGCATGCAGACCACTACCCTGTCCACTACTGATAACTGAGAGCAAACGCCTTTTCTGGAAGCAGTGGAATTGAATGCAGGTATTGGGGAGGGAAGAGAGGTGGAGAGGGTAAGAGGTTTGGCAAATGGATAGGGAGGAAAACACAATTGGGGGAAGGGCCGAGTCAAATATGTCTGTGTGTGTGTGTGTGTGTGTGTGTGTGTGCGTGTGTGTGTGTGATGGGCAGGACTTTGTGATGAAGATTGTGCGCTCCCTGGAGAGTCCGTCTGCAGTGATTCGGGCCAAGGCCTTCCTGGTGCTGCTGCAGGTTCTGATGCACAGTAGAGACGTGCTGCTGCTGTGCTGCAACTCCAGGTACGGCCCGTCAGAACCCACACACCCACTCAGCACACTCTCACACGTACTGTAGGAGTGCCATTGCCCATTGCAAAGGTGTGACATTTTCACTGATTTCAGTTCAAGGTGCTACCTCTAAACCTATTTCTCTTTGTCATTTGGTGAACCTGTAAACAAAGAAGCATTCAAATTCAGCATTTAAGGCTGTGTCATTGAGATACCTTGAGTTAAAGCCACCGTTAAAGAGGATGTGAAGTAATCTT
The DNA here is from genome assembly GCF_963854185.1 of Sardina pilchardus. Lineage (NCBI taxonomy): Eukaryota > Metazoa > Chordata > Actinopteri > Clupeiformes > Clupeidae > Sardina > Sardina pilchardus. The sequence continues at coordinate 33,802,368 of NC_084999.1, read as the reverse complement.
CGCTTCTTAGTATTGGTTCTTGATTCCCAAGTATTTTGACAACCAGTGATTTTCCAGTTATTAGACTTGAGGTGTATTCCTCTCTACTCTGGCAGAACAGTATTCTAATCTAATGAGAGATTGTGCCTACTTCTCAAGGGTAGCCTCGGAAAGGGAGCTTTGGCCTGGGGATGGGAAATGTCAGGAGACTTGAGGACAGAATAAAACCCCAGATATGATGTGGAGTGGCATGATGGTGCTCCCATAGAGAAGGAGTGGCCATCTATCCTATTTAGCCCTTCACCCCTTTTCTTTAAACTGACCCTCATATTGTAAATAACCTCCACAGCTGCCACTTGAAGACCATGGGAGGGGTTTTACATGTCGGAGTGGAACTCTGTATTATTTCAGAGTGAAAGACGCTGGTTTTGCATATGGATATTCATGTGGACATCTACACTCGTTTGTCTTTATGCTGGCACTTGTGTTCTTGTCACACACCAGGCTGTCTCTGGTAGAATTCATGTCTCGTGAAAGAGATTAAGAGAGCTAGATTGTCAGTTGGAGGCATCTGATAGACAGCAGCACTAAAAGAATCTGTACCCAGCAGCAACAGAAAAAAATAGCTGTATTTGAGACTTCAATTTAGGATGTGGTATGACAAAAAATACAATAAGCTATGCTCCTTTATCCCACTGTGAATTGTATAAAATCTTAAAACTGGCGAAGCAGCCTTAAATTACAGCTGACACCTGCCACAGAATACTTCTTCTGTGATCATCCCTACTGATCCGTGACTCAAAGGGAATTATAGGATAAGCATGCTGCTGCGTTGGTATAATCAAGCTCTTAAATCATGTTCTCCTAACGTGCTCATCATTTATTCTGCATCCCATTTAATCAGATTGTCCTAATTGGCCTGGATCCTGTGCTAGAAGTATATGTTAGCCGGCTGCAATGTTATTGCAATGAGTCCACGGCTCTTCTACTGACAGAATCTTTCCACATTTCTGTGTCTGTATCCAGCCTGTATCTCCCTCCATCTCTCCCCTCCCTCTATCTCTTCAGCTGTTTTCTTCCCCTCTTACACACTCTTACAAGTGTTCCCAAGATGCACTCTGTCAGAGCTGACCCTCCGCTCCGACTCCCCGAGTGAGTGCGGCCGGCGTCGCTCGGCGGAAAACTCTTCCCTAATTAGCCCGGCTGTGTCGGCCCCTCGCTGGCCCTCTTCTGATCACACGCCGCCGCCGCGCAGCTACAGTGTCAGGCCTGCAGCTTTATAGTCCGCCGCTTTCATTGGCCTCAGACATGGGGATAAGCTCTGGGAGCCCCACCATGAAAAGAGAGAGAGAGACCGAGAGAAAGAGAGACAGATAGAGAGAGAGAGAGGAGAGAGAGAGACTGAGTAGTGATGTTGAGCTGTCTGTCTGCTGGCTCTGTCCTGCTCGATTAGGAGTTGAGCGCTGCGTGCTGCTTTGGCACCGGGCGGCTCTGGAGTGCTGTTTTTCTCCACCCAAATGGATTCCTGTAACCTGCCGCGTGGAGCGCTTCTCCGCTTTGACAACATGCATTTCATTGTCAATGATGGCGCAAGAACAATTTAAATCCATCAGACAGGAGTTGTCATTAACTCCGCGAACAGCGCATGCAATAATGACCTCACCGGTGTGGTTATCTCCGGCTGCCGTGAAGGGAGTGGAGTCAAGAGGCTGCTTGAGATTTGAAAAGGGCAGAGTGCCCTGGCATGGCATGTGATGCGGGCTAAAGTGAACCCAGAGGACTCTTCTGAGGTGCCTGAGTGACTGGAGCTGATCAGCACAACTCTTAGGAAATTAGGGTGCACTTTGCACTCCACCCCCCGACCCCGCTGCCGTGCAGTCAGGAGCGCCCCGGAGATGAGATGTCAAGCCATCCATCCCAGATTCCCTCCCTCTTCCCGGCTCTGCTGCAGAATTCCACCGGGATTCCAATTATAGTGGCGCGCATGGCAGCCAGGAGCGTGCGGCGTGCCTGATGCGTGGCGCGGAGCTCATTTATTGTGAAAGTCACAGTGCTCGCCGCTCATTTCTATTCTTCCCCAGGTAATGCAGCGGCCAGCCGTCCGTGTCGAGTTAATAAAGGCCTGCTTGATCCCGCCATGTTGAAATAAATGGGTTTTTTAATTCAGAGGAATGTCCCTGAGTTTTTTTTCTTTTTTTTTTCTTTTTTTAATTCCCCCTTGTCCAGCCTTCACCTGCTGTTGTAATTCCGAGCATCGGCCCAGACACCTCCGCCTCCGTGAAGGACGGCGAGCAGCAGCGGGGGACGGAGGGGGGGGGGGGGTGTAGTTAACGCCAGGAGTCCAGCCTGCCGCCGCGCCGCACAGTCAAAGAGGCAGGAGTGAATATTGGGGTTGTCATGGGCTGAACTCTCCACACTCAACCTTGGTGCTCAGGTGTCACTGGGGGAGAGTGTGCTTCCTGCGCGGGTGAGGAGATTACTACTGCCAGGCCGTATCTTATTTGTCAGTCTGGATCAGCGGTGTGAGTGAGCCCTTCCACATCAGCCCCCAAGCCATATCCTGCACTATGTACTCCACTGCCTGTTAGCTATAGGTAATGACATGGGACTTCCAGGTAGATTGAAGTAAAGTAGCTACTGGGAGAGATGCCATGCATGATGTATGGGTTGTTATGTGGCAACACAGACATCTATCCATTTGCGATGGTGTTACCTGCTGTATCATTTAGGACAGGACGGCATGTTTATTCATTTTCAGAGGGGAAGCATTCACATTGGAACACCATAATGAATACTTTGGAGTCCCCTTGCTCTGTACTTCCTCCATCATAAATGCTGCCTGTTTAAGCCTATCTGCTTTCACATCCTGCCACAGTCTCACCTTCAATTTATGGCGGATCACTCATGTATTACTCACCTAAGAACACTTTCCCCCTCACTGGCTCCTTCAATTACAAACACGCAGCTCCACTTCAAAGTTGTTCCGTAAGCGAGAGCAGCTCTGAATGGCTTGTGGAAATTAGACTGATGTCTGGGAATGAAAAGGGGAACGCTCACCTCTATGATTTATGGTTGAAGCAAAAGGCATTCGGGCCCATTTTATTTCTGAATTTTGTTCCACCCCACTTTACACTTGAGCTACTCCGTGTGCTGGGCTGTTTGACTCCAAACACATTGAACAAACTGCACTTTTTCCTATTTGCTACTTCCAGTGTTAATTAACTGATTTCTTGTAAAGTCTGTGTTTACTGGAAGGTTTAGCGTGTATGCTTCCTTGGTTTTAAGATCTGCAGATGTCAATTAAACACAGCTCATCCTGCAAATGGAAAGTTCAGCTGTTGTTAACCAAACGTTTTCTCTTTCCAGACTTTGGGTTGATATTAGGTCTTATTTTGCCTCTAGCAAAAATCTGTTTATAGGTTTAGCTTCTAGGTGCAGTTTATCTCCATCAATTGAATATGGACCTCCATGCAGTCGTGTTCTTCACGGTGTCTATAAGCCCAGTCCCAGATTCACCAGCCCTCATTCCATTTTCTCTCAGTCCTCCCTGCCTCCTTCTGAAGTCTGCTTGGCTCGGCCGTGTCATTCCAGAGGAAGGTGTGGGTGCTCGGTAGAGGGGCTGGAGTTGCCAGGCTGGCCTGGTGGTTGTAGCCGTGGGGCTACAGAGTGGCGGCTGCTCTGCGGCTGATTAACATGTCTGTAAATAAGAGAGCAGCCTGAGCAGATGAAGCTGGAGTCCCCGTAGTCCTCCTCCCCTCGTCTGTTCACTTCTCCATCTCTCTCCACATTCTACAGTTCTATCGCTCCTCTCCTCAGACTGTGCATGTCTTCAGCACCTATAGCTCACATCCCACTCCTTACCCTCCGCTCCGGTTCTAAACGAATCCTTCGCTCTCACACACCAGCTCTCCTCACCTAGCTTACCTCTCACCTCTCCTGATATCTCCTCTCACCTCATCTCATTTTCTACTTTCACACACGCACACGCACACACGCACGCGCGCGCACACACACACACACACACACACACACACACACACACACACACACACACACACACACACACACACACACACACACACACACACACACACACACACTCGCACCTGTTCCTCTCATTGCTCCGCTCTCACCTCAGCCCTACTCCTTGCCTGCTGGCTCCTCACACACACTCCTCCATCACACCTTCACTATCTCCTGAGATCTCCAAAGCTCAAACCAACTACAATGTTTGTCCTCAGGATCAGGCGCTGACTGCATTAAACACTTTAAATTAAGATACACCAAGTTAAGGTGTCCTCAAAGCAAATGTAGGTTTGTTTGGTGGTCTGTAGATATGTATCATGTTGTGCTTCTTTGTTCATTTTTTGACAAATATCACAGAAAATGAATGTCATTCTTTATTAACCTAAATTGTCAAAAAATATAATTTGTTAATGTTTAAACTTCAAAACAATTTAATTTGAAAAGAGACAGGGATCGTAGGCTATGTCTAGAATTATTTTGAGATATGTGGTCATTCACTTTTTGATGTAGCAATGCTGTACCCACTTGTTTGTCTATTTCTTCACTTCCCTCTGTGTCACTAAAGCCTTGTATGAAGCTCTGGTGTTTTTTCCTCCAACTTTTTCTCATTTGTTTCACTGCCTGTCATTTCACACAACACGTCTTCATAGTCAAAATGACAGTTGACTTCCTTAACAAACTCTCCCAGAAGCCTTGTGCAGGTCTTGTTTTATCACGTGTTTCACTTGAGCTGTGGGCCCATCACATCTTTCACAGTATGATGATATCCAATGTGACAGAGGTGTCTCGGGTAGATTTTGTTTTGGTTAAAATTGTAAATTGTATGTTTTGGTTGCTTCATTAACATTTTCTTGTTTTTTCTGAGACTACCAAGGATCGCTTGTCTGTTTTTTTCCGTGCCGTGCCCCCTTGCCATGCCACTTTGAGTGCCCTGCCACTGATGCAATCGATGTGTGTTCCGTTGCGCTGGGCTGAGCGGTGCTGGTGTTTCCCCCGTGTGAAGGGGGGGTGAGTGATCTTGTCTCTGTGGCTGGGCCCCCGCAGGCTGGTGATGTACATTGAGAGAGACATCAGAAAGGCCACGCCAGGGAAGGAGCAGCAAAGCGGCAATGAATACCTGTCAAAATGCCTGGGCCTGTTCATTCGTCACATCACGCTGGAGCTGCCAACCATCCTGGGTAAATCAATCTCATTACACCAACCAAAGAGAGGGAGAGCAGCAGAGAGAGAGGGAGAGAGAGAGAGGAGAGGTAGTGCGGATACAGGAGGGGGGTTGTGCTGATGAGAATGAGAAAGAGGCCTCAGAGACGTAAGCAGTCCGATCCCCCTCGTCTTTAATTACCTCCCTGATTGCACTGCGGAACGGAGCAGTCAAATATCGACCCTCCCCTGCTCCCCGGCCCCTGTTGTTCTTCCCCGTGTGTAAATCACTGTTGCTGTTATGGCCGCACCACTGCTAATCCAGTCTACACCAGTTCAGCTCCACTTGGGATGTGCGAGATGAAGCTCAACTGTATTATTGGGCTCTAGCTGTGTGTTTGGAGGGCGCTCACCTGTCTGCTGCACCTGTGAGAAACGGCGCTGTACACCCACACACCGCACTGTAGGGTAGGGGTCGTCAGGGGCAGCAGGCCTGACACTGTGCTTAACAACACATCTCACTGTGTGTGTGTGTGTGTGTGTGTGTGTGTGTGTGTGTGTGTGTGTGTGGTTACAGATGATATCCTGTTTGCACTGGACAGCATCGTTGGCCGCAAACACCCGTCTCCTTCACAAGCCCGGCAGCTGAAGCAGAACCTGCCTATGATGTCTGTGGTGCTGCAGCTGCTCACCTCGCAGGTGCGTGTGTGTGTGTGTGTGTGTGTGTGTGTGTGTGTGTGTGTGTGTGTTCAGCCTCTTTCTGGAGGAGCGTGAGCAGACAAGTTGACTTCTTTTGCTAGTTTGATGTGTGCTTGTGTGTGTGTGTGTAAGAACAAGACTGTCTGCTCTTTGCGTGCAAGGTAGTGTGTGTGTGTGTGTGTGTGTGTGTTCGCAATCATTTGCTCTTTGGTTGTGCGTATACGTGTGTGTGTGCAAATCTGCGTGAGCCGAGAGGCCTGCATGTGCCTGTGGGTGTGTTTGAAGTTGGATGTTTACGTGTGGGTGGATGCGTTTGGTCTTGTGGGCCCCCTCAGCGTCCCGCTCCCCCCCTCCCCCTCCCCCCCCCTCACCTCTGTGGCTGGTGGCACTGCAGGTGCCTGGGCTGTGGGCATTCTGCTGCGCCGTATGTGGGTGGTCTGTTCCACAGCCCTCGCCCACCCACCCCCCCACCCTGGCGCTCCACAGCGGCGGGAGGCTAAGGGGGCATACCAACCTCCCAGGTAAGAGCTGCTTCTCACGAGATGCAGACCACTCTCTCTCTCTCTCTCTCTCCCACTCCCAATCTCTCACTAAGTCCCATTTGACTAACAAAAGGCTCACAAAAGCAAAAGGGAAAAAAAACACCCCGCTCTTGTGCTGTTCTAGCCCATCTTTACACTCGCATGTCCAAATCTCCAGCAGGGATATTCTACGCGAGGAGAAAGAGAACAGAAAACCGTGCTACCATTTCATTTGTCTTCGGCGTGATCTTCCACTCTGCCAACCTGCAGACAAGATTATTATGGGTCCCCAGAATGGTGCTAAATTGGATTGGAGGCTGAAATGAGATGAGTGAGGATCCTGGCTTGGCGCTCCTCTGTGAGATGTTGGCCTGTAAGCTGTAGCCCTGCCGTGATTAAATAGAAGAGCCTTTTACTGGCACTGATTTGCCACGGGGACTTAAGACGGGTTGGCAGACTTGGCAAATTGAGCCATCAGGATTCTAATAGTCTGCTACTCTGGAATTTCAAAAGCCATTCCTCAGTCCTTTTTGAGTGTTTGTGCACATTTGTGTAGGTGTGTGTGTGTGTGTGTGTGTGTGTAAATGGTCTTAGAAAGGTGGCATTACCAATTCAAGGGGAATTTCACAGTTGGAACTCATCAGCCAAATAGATACACCCTCTTAAGTCTCCATAGTCCTTCCAGCAGCCTCTGTACTTGGATGTTGCATGATCAGTCTTGTCTATGGCTGGGTCTAAGAAGGTAGCTCCATTAGTGTCTCCTTTGTGCTCTGGTGTTCTAGAGCCTGAGGCAGTGACAGACTGGAGTTTTCCCTAGAGCTTGGCCTATGTTGATCACTGACTAAATGGGAGGAGATTTTGCCCAATATTAGAACAAGTGCTCAACCTTATCATCACTGACTCCTTGATATCCCTCATCTCAAAAATATGTGTGCATAAATGTGCATTTAACTTAAGTGTGTGTGTGTGTGTGTGTGTGTGCGCGTGTGCGCGTATGCGTGTGTGAACAGCCATGTGAAAAAGCTGTCAGGGCTCATGGTCCTCACCAAATCTGGCAGGAAGTGTTTTTGTTTCTATATAATCCTGTGCGTGAATATGTAAATATGTTGTTTCAGTATAGCGTGCGTGCGTGCGTGCGTGTGTGTGTGTGTGTGTATGTGTGTGTGTGTGATTTGTTTGCACTAGTATGGCCTTCCCACAGGTTAAGACTGAGGTCAGCCCAATCTGACTGTCAGCAGACTGCCTGTCACTATTTGCCTACGGCTATTTTTCTCTCTCCATCCTCTATTCCCTCCTCTTCTCCCTCGTTCTCTCGTTCCTCTCCACTCTTCTCCCTCATTCTCTTTCTCCTCCACTCTTCTCCCTCGTTCTCTCTTCCTCCTCCACTCTCGCCCCCCCCCCCCCCTCTCTCCTCCTCTCTGTCTATCCATCTCTTTATGTCTCTCAGTCCAATTTGCAGTGCCGTGTTTGGCGTGACTCCCATAGTGGTAGCATTGGCAGAGGAACTTAAACAAATATAATTATAGCATTATGCCATTGTGATGCCTCTTAACAGCAATGTCAAGCACGTACAATTAGAGCGAATCCAACCTAAATGAGTAGCATCAACAAAAGTAGCAGTGAGTAAAACGTGCCTGATTGATGCAGCTGTTGGAGAGCGCATACTAAGTGGGCCATTCATCGCTCCTCGGGCTGTGTCAGGCTACGTGTCTGGCTGCTAAATTCACTTCTCCCATGTCTGTGCCAGCAGATTGGGAGAGATTCTCCTCCACTCCACGTTTATTAAAGCCAGGGAGGTGTGGGGAGATAGGGGGAAGAGATACGAGGTGGGGGCGGGGGGGGGAGCGGAGGAGGATAAAGAGATGAAAAAGGAGATTGGAGATGGAGAACGACAGAGTGGAGAAGGGAGGCAAGAGAAGGAGGCTGAGGGGGAGACAGAAGGAGCGGAGAGCGCCGCTGTAAGTGGGTCACTTTCTAATTCGGCTCCTACTCCTCTCACAGATATTCAGGCCACAGGTGGTGACGGATCACTTGCTTCTCAAATTTGGGGCAATTCTGGTGAGTGCACTCACTTCTGCGGTTTGCCCCTCCTAAACATGTGACAGACATTAATGAATTAATTAATCATATCATCAGAGACAGAGAATTACAGTTTTGTCTTTACTCCCTTCTCTTTCTAGAATCACATAACGTCCATTGATTCCAATGAGATGAGCCTGGGAAGTGCTGTAGGTCAGTATGTGTTTCTGTCTCTACACCCCCCCCCCCCCACACACACACACACACACAGACACACACACACACCCTCTGGAGCTCCCTCAGGTCTCCTCACACCTGGGAACATGTGAACAGCACTGCACCTGCCTGCCAGTGTAACACATTCAGTCATATATATATATATAGATGACATGCTGGTGTGCTCACAGTTCAGTGAGTGCATCAGTCTGTTTAATCACTGCTGGTTCTCAGGAGTGAAATGCATCGATTGCAGGTGGCTACCATTGTGCTGCTCCAGCCGAGCTCTAGGAACATAATGCGTGAATGGATCACTCCAGATTGTTTTATTGCCAGCTTACTGTACCATGCGAGATGTTTACGCCAACGATGTCCTCTGAATCCCCTTTGGGGGAGTTAAACAGTTTGAGGTATTCAGTTTGTGTTCCTCAGGAAACAGACGCTCTGAGTGCGCTAGTCTTAATGTAGCACTCTAGCGCTCTAGCGCCTGTCTCTGTAGATCGTGTCAGTAGCTGGTGGAGCGCTCCGTGGTGGCAGGGTTGATGTGTGGAGGTCATCTGTGGCTGTGTGTCCATGCTGTTTCCCCACGTGCAGGCCCCAGCGGCGCCGAGGACCTCATCAGGACCACGCTGAGCGCAGTGGAGGCAGTGACCCAACACCCGGCCCTGCTCACCCCACACCCCCACACGGTGAGTGCCTGCCGGTAGCCCCCCCCATCCCCCCCATCCCCCTCCCCAGTGTCCCCTCTCTCTGCCTGGGGCACCGCCACTCAGACAGGGTGACCCACTGGTCACAACTAGCAACAATGCCACAGAGAGCCTGGCCAGACAGCTTGTGTTTGATGGAGCAGTCTGCAGGAGTGGAATGACAGAGAGAGAGGCGGGAGAGAGAGAGAGAGAGAGGGGGAGAGAGAGAGAGAGAGAGAGAGGGAGAGAGAGAGGGAGAGAGAGAGAGAGAGAGAGGAGTCAGGAGACAAAGCTCCGATACGCTGTAATAGCTGAAGACACTGTAATTACAATCCGCCACAAGCCATTAGACTGACTTTATCTGTGCCAAGACACACACATGCACACACGCACACACACACACACAAATTCACACATGCCCAAATAAACAATTCAACTCAGCTGAGATTTAGAACATTTGAATACCAAATGTGAATACCAAGATTAATAGCAAACATTCTGAACCTAAAACAAGTTTCTTTTTCAAATCTGAATCTCTTCCATGTACTGTAATTCCACTGGACACTATAGCGGGCGCTCCTACTGTACATTTGGAGCACCAGGGGTGTCCTGCTGCGGCTCCTACCCAGAGCTGATGCAGTTGTGTGGTCAATGATGGGCCCTCTAGCCTCACAGTGCCCCCAAGACTGGTGCCGGCTCTGCCCCGGCCAGTTGACTTGAGATGTGGCCTAGTTGAGAGTGAGCTGTGTGCCCTCCGGTGTGGCCCTGCTCTGGGCCTGCTCTGGGCCTCGCCCCCTCACCCTGGAGCAGCACAGCAAGGTCGTCCCCCGCTTTATTTTCCCATTCAGACTCCAGCGGCTGGCCTTGTGCAAAACAACGTTACTCATTCATGACACGGTTCCACATATGGCGTATACGGTGAAAAATAGAACAGTGAGCATGTCAGATTGAACTTGCCTGCCTCTCTCTCTCTCTCACGCGGACGTGCTCCGAGGTCTGACTGCCAGTTGCATCATTTAGTTTGTTTGGGGGGAGCGTAAGTGGCAGTTAGCGTGATGGAGAGACAGAGCGCCTGGAGTTTTAATAGCTCCTCATAAACAACAGGGGAGAGAAGGGGCGACGGCAGGGAAATAGCACGTGCAGTAATTGCACTCTCTTGATGTGGTGGGACACAGTCTGAGTGTGTGTGTGTGTCCGTGTGATGGTGTGAGTGTGTATATGTGTGTTGGTGTGTGTGAGTCTGAGTCTGTTGGGGGTGGGGGGTGAGTGTTGGATGGTGCTTGTTTGGGTGTGATGAGAGACAAGAGGACAAGCATACATTTGTTTCTATGGAGATAATAATTTCCCATAACAGTGATGATAATAATAATCATAATAATAATCATAATCATAATAAACTGTCAAAAAAGTCTGCGTCTGATCTTTGACTTTAATGGACTTTTGTGTGATCAAAGAGCAAGAGGAGCATCACATTTCCATGGAAATTGCAGCTCTGATGAGTTTGAGGCTCTTTCTGTGCTCTTTATTTAGGAATTGTTTCGACTCCAGCGCATTTATCTACACTCAGGATCCTGGCCATGTATGAGATGATATTCTGTGTCTATTGAAGAGAGAGAGAAACCGGCTTGATGGTGTCTTTGGTTCTTCTCTGTCTCTTTTCTAGGTTGTAGATTCCATTCTGCCACCATTGACATCACTGGCCTTCAGCAGAAATGGTACGTTTTTACAATGTGTGGATTTGGTATAATGACGCATTCAAAATCAAGGTTGGTGTATTGTGTGTTTTTGAATTGAATGTTTTGTGCTGGTTAAGCATGTGTCAGTGTGTATCTCTGTTACAAGTCAATAATGTTTTGTGAAAATATGTGTGTGTGTGTGTGTGTGTAACACAGTTGAGTGGCGCATCGTGAGCCTGCGGGTGCTGTCAGAGCTGGCACTGCTGCTGCTGAGCCAGGAGGAGCTGGAGGAAGATGGAGGAGAGATGAGCAGCTCCTCTAACGCCAGACTTCTGAGTCTCATCTCTGAGGCCCTCCTACCACAGTGAGACACATCCCTTCTCTCTCTCTCTCTCTCTCTCTCTCTCTCTCTGCCCATTCCTCTGCCTTGTTTTCTAAAATCTTTTGTCACTTTGCAGTTCTTTGTTTTTCTCAGACTGTTTTGCTTTTGTGGTTTCATCTTTGCAATCATGGCTGCTTTTGTCCTCCTCCTCCTCTTTTCTTCACTTTTTGGACTGTGTGTGTTGACGTTACTCTGTGTAAGTTTTGTTTATCTTTTATCCTCCAACTGTTTATCAGTCTTTATCTTGGCCCATTCTCAGGCTACGGTCTCTTGGCCCTGGCTCTATTCTTCTCTCCCTACGTCTGTGTGCAGCCGTGCTGTAGTGCTGTGTGTGTTGGGGTTTGTGACTGCAGTTCTGTGTGCCTCCTCAGGTATGAGTCTCTGCTGATGGAGCCTGACCCTGTGCCAGTGTACGCTCTCCGACTGCTCGTGTCACTCACTGAGCACAGCTCCCAGATCAGCAGGTAAGCACAGCAAAATATAATCATGATAATCATTGCTCTCAAATGAACAAATACAGCTTGGGTTTGTCTAGAAAGCAGTTTTATCGGCCCAACATTGGTATTGGCCTGATACCGGTCTTGTTTACTGACAGCAGCTATCGACAGATTTATTTGACATTTACCAATGACAGTGGCTGATATTTATCTGTTATCAATTGCATCAATTCTGCACTGACTAAATGTGTTCTGTGCAGACGGGGACATTTAGAGATGGTGCTATGAACGTTTTGAAAATAGTTCAGTTTAGTGCGTCTGCAGAGACTTTCTAGATCATCTATATTCAAGTGCAGTATGTAAGATTGTTGCTGAAGTACTCAACATTACCTTAACCAAACTATCCCCTAACCTTAACTATAAACGTACATTTTAGTTAACAGTGTCAACAAATAGTTTGATAATCAGAGCATTAGCAAATGATCTAAAGGGGACTATCTATGTTAAGTGTGACCTTTTTAATTAACAATTTTGTTTCCTTGCAACTAAAGGGTATACCAGAAAATATTGGTATTGGCATCAGTTTCCAGATCAATTGTTACACATGAGTATCGTTTTAGCCCAGAATTTCACAATTGGAGCGTCCCTAATTCAGTGATGTTTACTTATCTCTAAATTAAACATCAGGATGATTATCTGCCTGACTTTCTCAACAGAAGCATCATCCTTGATCCAACACTGTGGCAAAACCTCAAATCTCCTGAAGATTTTTTTTCTAGAGTTTTCTGACAAAATTGCCCATTTAGGTTTAAACAGATATGATGGGGAAGTACTGTACAAATGATCCTCTGAGATATGCATGGATGGATTTCAGTCCTGCCAAGTCAATATCTAAATCTACTGTAAGGTGTGTCCTTCACTGTGCTGGGCTCTTAAAGGAGAAAAGGGAGAGATATAGAAATGGATTACCTATATACTCTGGACCGCTAAAATCAAGTGTCTGTTGATATATGAATGTGACCCCTGCTTTGTGCACAATGCTATTTTGAGAAGATCCACAATAAACAAACCTCCGGGTTAAAATGTTGAATTTCGCGTTTTCGCATAATTCGACAGTATACAGTACAGTCTACAGTTTCATATCGTGAACTCATTTCACAGAAAAACATACGTTTTGACTGTTCAACCCGGTGAAGATTCAACACATTTGCAGTCATTCCTGTTGTCCGCCGCTGTGAGCACAATAACGTAATTTTGTAAATTTGACCAAAGCGACTGCTTTTGCCTTGCAGGGTCACATACTGTATCAGTGGTAGCTGTGACAGTGTGCTGTTTCCGTGCACTACCATTTTTATTTTGGCTGAATATAAACATATTTGAGTTCTTGTCATGTCATTTTAAGGATATGTGACAAGCACACAAAAATATCCACAAATATTTCTCTGTCCTCTGACTCGTTATTTTATATCTAGGTCAAGCTACCGCTCTTCAGAGCTGTTTTTAGTCATTCAAGCAGTACTCTTCTTTATCCACTTGGACTGTTCCCTACTGAGAATGAAAATCATTCAATTCAATTTGACATGAAGAACAGTAGGTTGAAAAGTTGTAATTGTTTTGTTTGTGCGGTTATTTATTTTTGCTGCGTTGGTGTGTGATCAGTTGTTCACATCTAAAAAAGGCAGGCCTGCGTTGCGCTGCGCTGCGTTATCGGCCTCCTGACCTCTGTAGATCCGCGCGAGCGTGAGCGCGAGCGCGAGCTTGGCTGGCAGGCTCAGTGAGTGAGTGTGAGAGATGTGCTTGACTCAGCACACCGTGTTGTTTTACAGTGGCACAGGTCTGGGCACCTGCTGCAGCAGAGTGCTGATGGTGGATCTCTCCTCTCCAGATAGGCCTTGAGCTACGCGCCGTCAGGACCAAACGCCGACGTAAACCTGGCACAGCTCTCTTGAATAAGCTTCACTCCTGCTGACCAAGTTCCCTGAACCTTGTCAAGAGAGGGAGGCACAGTACAGTACAGTACAGTACAGTACAGTAGAGCAGTTCCCATGGCAGTTAGCTGAAGCTCCTGGAGTTTAGTAGCTGATGAAGGCGTCGCTTCCATTGAGCAGGAGAGTGTCATTTAAGCCGTTCCAGTTAAGGGTGGAGTTTCTAGCAGGTGGAGGTGTTTTTTGTGCTGGTGCGGAGCAGTAGATGGAGGTGTGTGTGTGTGTGTGTGTGTGTGTGTGTGTGTGTGTGTGTGTGTGTGTGTGTGTGTGTGTGTGTGTGTGTGTGTGTGTGTGTGTGTGTGTGTGTGTGTGTGTGTGTGTGTGTGTGTGTGTGTGTGTGTGTGTGTGTGTGCTGTGCTGTGCTGCTGGTGGCGTGGCAGCGGGAGGTCTAATGAGAGCACCTGTGTTCTCCCCTCAGCCCTCAGTGCCGGTGACAGGCAGCAGCAGCAGCAGCCGCCGCGGCGGTGGTGGAGGTGGTGGTGGCAGCTAGCGCGCGGCGGGGAGAGAGAGGGAGCGGAGAACGGCGCTTATCTCCCCCTCATCCTGCCTGCCGCCTCTAATGGCTCCGATGGCCCCCGCCACATTGTCTCTCTCCGCCACTGATAGAGCGGGCGCCGCGCTGAACTATTCAAATTGGTGTCAGCAATCGCGCAACGTGCGTCTGCCGGGTGGTATTTCCCCCCCGCCCGAGAGGCCCATTACACCTACAATGGAGAAATTAAATTGCATTTGCCTGCGCTTGATAAAGTCCTAAAAAAGGGAAAAAAAGTGCAGACCTCCCCCTTGATGGGTTCTTGGCTAAATTAGATTGCAAATTGGGACATTACTTGGGCCCTACAAGCCGGCGTGGACAGCCTTCATTATCAGGTTTTGATAGGAGTTCAAACTTTCCAATTAAGTGAACCTTTGGCCACTTTCTGCCTTTTGTGTAGGCATGGGGAAGTATGGGAATATGTGTGCTCTTAAGCAAGTCAGCGGAGGCTCTCTGTGTTATCTGGAGGAGAGGTGGCTCCCAGGGAAGCTGAAGTACTGATGGGAAGTAATGTGTGTCTCCGCGCCACACGGAGAGCCACGGCGTCCACAGAGAATGGGTGCCTGGTATTTTGGGAGCTGATTGTTGTTGTGGAGGAAGTTATTATAAAAGACAGTAAACGCCATTGTTCGAGTTCTGTATACATTCTTAATGGGTTTCTCATGAATGCTAGGTTAGCTAGAGCAGAATTGCTGTGGCTCCTGTGTGCTGCATGTGTGCTAGTTTTATTCATGTGTGTGTGTGTTAGAGAGAGAGAGTGTGTGTGTGTGTGTGTGTGTGTATGTGAGAGAGGGAAAGAGAGGGAAAGAGAGAGAGTGTGTGTGAGTGTGTGTGAGTGTGTGTGTGTGTGTGTGTGTGTGCTGCTGGAGTCAGTTTGATGTGGCAGTAGTGTGTCTCCCCTGAGGAGATACAGAGAGGTGAGACGTGCAGCCTCTTCCCCAACACATTCAGCCCTGAGTCACACTCTCAGAGATGTCCGCAGAATTGTATGAGACACACAGACACGCACACACACACGCGCACACACACACACACACACACACACACACACACACACACACACACACACACACATACCATTTGTGACAGGAGTGGTGGGTGCACATTTCCCTCTCCCACCCAGAGTTGTCCCTGGGTTATTGGAGCGGACAGGTGTGTGTGCGTGCTGTCTGTGACAATTGGAGTCTGGGCCAGGTTTGGCTGTCAGAGTAAGTGTGTGTGTGTGTGTGTGTGTGTGTGTGTGTGTGTGTGTGTGTGTGAGCGAGAGAGAGAGAGAAAGAGTTTTGAGGATTAGGTCCATGCTGTCATTTGGCACAAGTGTACTTGAGACTGGCAGGAATTTTCTAAAACCAGTGTAGATGAAGGGCATTGGTCAAGAGTTGAGGCACTGATTATGTTAATCAACAGCTGAAACAGAAATGGATGGATGGGTGTAAAAAGATGTTGCGGTGCTGTGAACCCATCCGTGTAGTCTGTAGAGCAGGCGATGGCTAGCACTGGGAGGCTATGTGCTGGCATGTGTGGAAGCACAATGCACAAACAATCCACAATACCAAAGATCCTTCATTACTGACAAGATAGAGCAACATAATGCATCTCTATGGAAGCAAAATTCGAACAGTTCCGGTCTGCTTAAAGAGGCGTGTCGCAAAGACGTCATAGTGGGATATCAATCTCTGTCAGATTGGCAAGCAGTTCAGTTCGAATGTAACGGAGGTCTGCTTAAAGGGGGATTTAGCCCCCCTCCCCTTTGTGAAGACAGAACGTTTGCGCCTCTCGCTCCGCTTTAACCCTCTCTGACAATACTCACTCACTATGTGGTATATTTCAGGGGAAGTGGAGTGTTTTTTCTGAGGTGAAGAAGGGATTCGTATGCAGTGACTGGGGCACAGGGCGCTAAGAAGAACCTGGCACTGCCTTTTGGGGGGAACCAAGTGCTGCTTCTCAGGAGTCGCTAGTTGTCATGTGTAGGTGGAGCGGCCCTCCATCATGAATGATGTGCACTGGCATTGTGATGGATGGAGTGAGAGGGAGGGGGGTGGAGATAAAGGAAGGAGGCAGATGGAGATGGAGTACGCTGTGGATGGAGGATCAAGAGAGTAAAGCATCCGATGGGCCATTTCTCTTGCAGCTCCGCCACCGTGCTGGACCACCCAGCATTAGCCGACTCACACGGCAATCATGTGCTGGCCGCTGTGAGAGAAGAGGGAGGTTTTGCATCCTGTATTGAACGGCCCATTCCAGGCCTAACCTTTATCAGCGTGAAATATCACGGCTGGCGCGCCGAGCCTGTGACGGACGCTAAATGTCAGCCGCGAGGCGCCACGTGCCGTCGGGCGCGCTGGCGAGCGGGAGACGCGTTGGCGGCGATGATGGCGGCGGCTGGGGTGGCACACACACATACACGCACACACATTTCAGCCACTCCCGCAGCTCATCTGATCACAAATGAGATCAAAAGGTTTTGGGTTGCCGCGACAACGGCACAAGTTTTCCGCCCACTCTTATTAAAGGGCCGGGCGCTGGTCTCTGGAGTGACATTTCCGTGTGCAAATGCCAGTGGGCACGGACGCAGCGCAGCGCAGCCGCCATGGAAATGTGGCGTTAACGCTAGACTTGAGTCACGCTCTGCCCCCAGGCAACGAGCATGCATCACAAAGTGCTGTGATGATGACATGGCTCTTGGTGCCTCCTTGATGACACTTCAGTTCCATCCAAGTGAAAGGCCTCTCTTTATTTTCCTCCTGGGTTAACAAAGCCAATAGATGTTCAGTGCTGATGTGGCAGGATCCGTCATGGCTGCCGGATGGAAATGGGAAGAAAGGTGTGCTGCTCCTATTCCTTTACCTGCATTTCATCCCACCTCGTTCTGGAGCCACAAGACACATTTGCCACCTTTGCTTTCTCCACAGCTCTGCCAATGCTGTGTCCTCTGCCACGCCACAAGAGAGAATTTTGTCCGCTGTCCTCTCGGGCAGACACGGTCCTGTGAGCCAACTCTGCCCCACACACACACACACACACACACACACACACACACACACTCATTCTGACCTGATTCCTCTCCTCTCGGTGAGCACAAAGACTTCCTGCCAAGATGAAGGAGCAGCGGGCCGGCGTTGTAACTCATTGCTCCCCTAATGGAATGTAGTGAGGCCTTTAGTGGGCCACCCAGGGCCCTGCTATTTGCACCTCTGTCTGTCCCTGTCAGCACATCAAATGGCCCCATTCATCAGCGCTGCTAACGCCGCCGCCCCCTGAGCACCCCCCCCCCCCTGCGCGCCTGACTACTGACCGCGCCGCACCGCCTCGCCCTCTCGCCTCGCTCTCCCCTTGGCCCTCGCACCGGCCACCGCTCCTTCCATCAGTCCAAATTTGCCTTTAATGGCCGGCTGCAGTCGGGGTCGCAGAGACTGATGAGCGAGGGAGAGGAGGAGAGAGGAGAGGCCCGAGGTTGGGTGGGCTTGTTTTGCGTGCGGATCTGTAGTCCGATAACAGATGACCCATAAACTGGGGCCAAAGGTCTCTGTGAGCGACAATCCCACAGTTGGCGATACAGGAGTTAGCCGCAGGCTCCCCATACTGAGGAAATAATTACCCTGCCGCCTCACAAGAATTTTAATTACTATTATTTCTATTGTTGGTTGTTGTGTCTTGGCTTTTTCTTCCAAGGTTGCCTAATTAGCATGTTTCGCATGTGCAACCCCTGACAGCACATTTGCATGTAATCAGGCAGAAGCGATTACTCGGACTGTGAGTCAGAGCCGCTGGTCGGAGCTGGGCTTTGTGGGGATGGTGACCTTGGCCAAGACCAGCCAGCAGTGGAGCCACGGAGCTCCCAGCCCCAAACCATAGCACAGCACAGCAGCACAGCGGTCCACCCTGGGCTCTAACTGGCCAGGGCTCCTGACAGCTGTCTCCTCGGGGGCTACTCTGTCAGGTGGGCAGCAGGCAGGTCTGGCGGCAGCGCCATGCATCATTGTTTAGCAGACGGCGGGCGGGCTAATTAATATTCCCCATCTGACCCCCGCCGGCTCATTTCATTCTGTCTCCGGGCTTCGCCCCTCTGCCCCGCCGCCACTCTGCTCACGCTGCCGCAGCGCGCCACACGAGGCTGTAATTGGGTGTGAATCAAAGGCCATAATCAATAAGGGAGCGCGCCGCGTCGTCTCCAATAAAGGCATACATTACTCCTGCCTGCTCTTTCATTCTCTCTCCTCCTGTCATTCGCTCTCTCGCTCCTTTTCTCTCGCTCGCTCTCACTGTCTCGCTCTGTCGCTCCGCTCACAGGATTAGTCAAAGGTCGTTTTCTCAGATGGCTGATCTCCGAGACGCTGGTTGTTCACACCCCATTGCTCCCGCACTGTAGTTTAGGAGAATGGCCAGTGACACTGTCTCCATAATGAAGATAAAACAAATGTACAATGAGTGGGGGTGCATGTGTTTCACTTATATTGGTGTGTGTGTGTGTGTGTGTGTGTGTGAGTGAGTGTACACACCACAATAACCATGTGTTTCATGTCTCCCGTTGTGCAGGCTCGTGGAAGAGAGTCGTCTCCTGCCTGTCATCTTCCAGGTGGTCATGGTGAGTGCCCTGGCTAATAAAGCCCAATGAGACCATTTGGCGTGTCACCAGCGCGTGCCACTTCACCTCTCCGCGCTGCTGATGAATCATCGTCCTTGTGCGCCAGGGCCTTGAGCTTGGAGAGGGACAGAAACACCATCAGAAAAGCCAGAGTTGTTTATTGCGCTTGTCTCCCTCCTCTCAAAAGACGTCTTGATGTTAGATTTATGTCGGATGGAAAGCCTCTTTTATTGCCCAAGTGCACATATTCACTCCCCCTGTGATTCTT
>NC_084999.1:33660717-33778217 GCF_963854185.1 Sardina pilchardus | reverse complement strand
CTAACTCAGTCTGTCACACGCTCCCTTTCTCTTTTCCTCTCTCCAAATGTCCCAGCTGGCTTGTCTTCAAGACGACCAGCTCTATTCACTGAATTATTGAGTAAGGGCTTCTTTAGCCATGGCTGTGTTGACAGTTTTAGACTCTCAGCAGCACTCTCTGGCTACAATGGGCTGGCTGGGAGCGCGCCTGCTAAGACCACATGCTAGGCCACTAGCGCCATATGCTAGCCATCGGCCCTGTATGCCAGCTCCCCACGCTAGCCAGAGGATGAGTCAGAGATCCACACACACACACACACACACACACACACACACACACACACACACACACACGCTCAACACTCCTCACGGCCATCAGAGAGGCGCGCGGTGGCGGTGACCCTAATGGATTACAGCTAAGCGATGGTAGAGAGGCGACGGCCGGGCTAAACGCCGCGCTCAGTGAGGCGGTCCGCTCCACTAACTCAGCCCACCGTGAGTCCAGCGTGAGTCCAGCCCAGAGGGAGCGCACACACTACACATCATCACACCGCTCGCCCTGCCACTTCAGACTGACAGCTGTCACTCGTGGTGTGTGTCAGCAGGTGGAGTGGGAGAGGGCGTCTATTACGGGTGGAGGGCTCAGCAGAGCACGCCATTATCATCACAGCGCCTTCATCACTCTGACACTGCTGCTGTCAGAAACAAGCCATTTAGAACCAGCACACAACACGTACGGGAGCGCTTTACACCTCCAGTCCTGTGATACAGTGCTGCGATACAGTGCTGCACTTAGCAACCCAAGCACAGCAGTACGCTACAGTCTTAGATTGAAGGTAGTCATAGAATAGGTCATACAAAAAGCTTTAGGGGGGCTATAATAGTATATAATATAATAAACAATTATTGTCAGAGTTGTGAACTTGCGTTTTTTTTTTTTTGATCATTCAAAGATCACATGCTTTTTACCATGGAGCAGTTGTGTATCAGTCAGTTGTGCATCAGTCAGTTGTTCTTCAGTCAGTTGTTCTTCAGTCCGCTGTGCATCATAAAGAGCACTGGGAGCCTTGAGTGTGTGAGTCACTGTGCCTACTGAGTCGTTATGTGCTGCTCCAGTCCAGTGTGCCCTGTTGCCCTGCTGTGAGCACTGGAGCGGGCGTGCTGCTCCGATACGCCAGTGCCCATGTTGGCAGGGCACGCTGTGTGGCAGAGGCAGCGCTCGTCCGCTGGAGATGTTTACTCTCGCCCGCTGCAGCCAGCCGTGACATGCAGCTCGCATCCACGCACATTTGCCTCATCACATACACTGGCTCCTGCCATCCACCCAGCCTCTCTCCCTCTATCTCTCTCTCTCTCCATCTCTCTCTCCTCTCCCTCTATCTCTCTCTCTATATCTCTGCCTCTCACTCACACACACGCACTCACACACACACACACACACACACACACACAACACACACACACACACACACACACACACACACACACACACACACACACACACACACACACACTCTCTGTCTCTGTCTCTCCTCCGTCTCCGCTGCACACCTCTCATTATACATGGAGGTCATCTTGCGTGTGACTAGAGGAAGTCAGCATCATTACGGGCCGATTGGAAAGCCCTCCTCTTGGGAAACTGTTGACCCAGCACTAAATATAACCCTGACAATTAGCACTATCTCTCTCTCTCTCTCTCTCGCCCGCTCTCTCTGGCTGTAGCGGCCTGCTCTCTCACCGTGCCAGTGTGGAGGAATGGGGGGATGGGGGGATGGAGGAAAGGAAGGAGGGAGGGAGGGAGGGAGGGAGAGAGGTGTTAACAAAAAAAAACATATAATTGGCTCTTTTAGGTGTGACTAGGCGAGTGTAGATGAGGGGCCGGCGAGCGAGAGAGGCGCGAGAGTGAGAGTGGGAGAGAGGGATGGCAGAGGAAGGAGATGAGTTTTATAATTGGCGAGATTTTCCTGAGCTGGAGATAAGAGCCCCAGGGGAGAGGAGGAAGTGACATGGTGTTGAGAGCCCCCCCCCCCCCTCCCTCCTCTCTCTCCCTCTCTCCCTCTCTCTCTCTCTCTCGCTCCTCTCCCCTGTTTTCACTCGCGCTGGTCGAGCAGCACCCCTCAGCCCCCCAGTCCCCCCAATCATTGGCTCCCTCATCAGAAACAATGGCCTCTCTCACATCCCTTTGATAGCGCTAATGAAAATCTCCTCCATTCTCTCTCTTCACGCTAAGAGCGTTACGATATTTGGTGTTCCCTCACTGTAGGCACTCACTGGCTTCATTTTTCTATTTCCAACATATTACCGAAGCCACAAAAACATAGCGCAGCCACTGAATTGCTGACTTGTTTTTCAGGCTGGCTGATGGAAGGCTCCCAAATCCTTGAGTGTTTATTTGCATGTATTACTTGAGGGGAAATAATGCCAAGAAACAGCGGAGCAGCATCCAGATTTAAGTGTGAGCGCCCAAGAATGTGCTGTGTCTAGGAAAAACCGCTTTTTTCTCATGTCAACAGTGCAGTGAGATGCTGTAATACGCTGTGGGAGTGTGTGGGTGTGCATGCGTGTGTGTGTGTGTGTGTGTGTGTGTGTGTGTGTGTGCATGTGTGTGGGCGTGTGTGTGTGTGTGTGTTTCAATGTCTCTCACCATGCTTATTATTTGCTAGTGTAACTTAATTGGTTGTGCTTTCCCCCCGGTGGAAGTTTCTCCTGCTCTCTGAGTTGCGCGCTGATATGAGTTGTTGGATGATGTGCTCCGTGCTCAGTCTACTCTGCACTGGGGTGCTGCGCTCATCTCACGCTGCTACTGTCTGCCTGTCCGTCCATCCGTCTGTCTGTCCAGTGGTACAGGATCATGTGATCCCAGCAGCACATGTGTTGGGAATTCTCTTCTCGTCGCTACCTGCAGTCTTATGAACTGTGCCAGTGAAGCTGCTCTTTGTGGTATGCAGTTGCATTTACTTAACGCCTTGCAAGCTGATCGTGTTATCAACAACAATAACAACTAGAAATGTATTGTTTCTTCCTTGGGTCATTTCAGAGCTTTCCTGAGAATGTCATCAAAATCCATCCATAAGTTTTTGAGTTATCTTGCTAACAAACAGACAAACAAACAGACAAACAAACAAAACCCAATGAAAACGTAATCTCCTTGGCGGAGGTAAAAACAACACATTGACCATTGAATTTCCATAGCACTTCACCATGGCACCCAAAGTGCCTCCCAAGAGGGACCCTCACTAACCACCAGTATGTGTAGCACCCAACTGGGTGATGCATGGCAGCAGTTGGCACCAGAACGCTCACCACACGCTAGCTTGAGCTAGTGAATAGATGAGCCAATTCCACTGGCCTTACCTCTGTTGGATCTACTTTACATGTGCTGATTGCCGCTGCAGTCCCTTGAGTACAGTGGGAACTTTCTCAGTGTGTAAAGTGGCAGGTCTGGTGTGCGCTGCAGTCAGCTCGGTGTGGCTGGTGGAGATTGTGCTAGGTGTGATGGAGGAGCTGAGCTGCAGCGGCGCCAGGTCGGGGGGAGGTGGAGGTGGAGGTGGAGGTGGAGGTGGAGGTGGAGCCCCAGGGTGGAGCGGGCCGGAAGTGCAGCGGCAGGCGCGGAGATTAACGAGCCGCACGGCTGAGCCGCCCCTGCTGTCGGGCCGGCGGAGAGCAGCTTCACTCGGAGGGCAGACGCCGCGTCCAGCCCTCACCCCCACCCCCCTCCCCTCTCCTCTCCTCTCCGTGGCCACAGTTCAAGAGTCTCCCCTGATCACAGGTGAGCGGGGTCAGGGCCAGGAGGCGCGGGGAGCGGCGGCGCAGCCAGACAAGAGGCCTCCGGCGTGTGTGGAGATGAGCCGATTATTCAGAAGCACTTAATATTTCAGCAGCGGGGACCCCGCGCTACACAAGCCAGCAGGGGAGGAGGCACAGGCAGGGGTTGGGTGCGTGTGATGAGAGATATTATCTCCCAGGTAGCTGGTAATTGGTTCAGGGGGAAACGAGAACGGCAGCCGTGGTGTTATTGTGCCGTAGAGTTGCGTGAATAGATGACTACGCACAATAGAGCACAAGTTGGTGTGCTGTTCAGTGCATGGCCTATTGTGTCTGGTGATGGGGAGGGAGGGGTGGGGAGGGTGGACTGCTGACCGAAGCTTTTTCAGCAGCCGTCTACAGGTGCCGATCCACTGGTGTTCACATGAGTCGGGCGCTCAGATTGGCGCTCGGAGGGATGAGAGGAGAACAGCTGGCATGGTGCCCTGCACTGGCACACACTCAGCCGCTGGTGGTGTTCTGCATCGTTCCACTACAGCTGCTGAGGACTCAACTTGATTGATGGGTCTTAGAGATGGGCTCAGAATAGATGGATTTGGATGTGAAATGGGAATATGCGTTGGTTGTACCCATGTGTTCAAGTGTGGAAGAGATGTGTAATGTGTTGAAGTTGTTGTACTTAATGTGTGTGTGTGTGTGTGTGTGTGTGTGTGTGTTGCAGGTGTGGTGGAGCTGGTCAGCAGTGTCCTGCTCTACCTCCAGAGAGAGGAGCTGCTGGGGGTGAAGGCCAGTGTGTCCCTGCTGCTGTCCCTGCTGGAGATCCTCCACATCCTGCTCAAACATGTGTCCAGCGTCGTCCGCCAGGCCCTGCAGGTGACCGCAGCAGCCCTCCCCCTCCTCCTCCTCCCCATCCCCCTCTCCCTCCCCTGCCCCCGCTCCATCTATCGATCCAGCTCTGTCTCTCTGCATTCCCCTCCACCTCTCCCTCACTCTTCTCTACCTCTCCTCTCCTCTCCTCTCCTGCTTTCTCCTCCGATGAGTCCCTGCTCAGTGAAGTTGAAAGTACAGAGAGTCTTGGCCTTCATGTGGGACTGCTCTGAGTGCTTTATCTCTCCTCAGGCACTTGTGCCCAAGGCTGGCTGGCGTTCTGGGGTCCCGGGCCCAGGCGTCCGGTGGCTGTGGGCTGAATCCAATCCCGCCCTCTGGACTCTAAACGCCGTCCAGTCTAATAACCCCGCGTGGCTGCTAACCATTTCACACAAGCCCCCACACACATCTCCAGTCTCCAGCAATCATCAGAGAAGCCCATAGTCTCACCCCCTGAGACTGCGTCAGGCTAAACGTATGCTATCCGGCTCACCTAACATTCCCCCGGCCCCCCCCCTCACACACACACACACACACAGACACACACACACACACACACACACACACACACACACACACACACACACCTCCCCCTCAGCCTGGCAGCGCAGCCTGTGAAAGCGTGCTTCCCACCGGGCTGGTAAATACGCCATTGAAGTTGCTGATTTGACACTGAGGATTCACAAGGTCCCCCGGCCCACTGGGCATTGGCTGCACTCCCGCTGGCCCTCATTATCTGCTCCTCACGTCTTGCGGCGGCTTTGTCTCCGCGCCGCCGCCGCGCTCACATACATATTTATACACAGGCTGCGGAAGGAGAGAATACGTAATGGAAATCAATTCGCCGGGAAAAGAAAAAACAGCTGCAAAAAGCTCATTAAAAGGCGTCAACGCAACCCAAATTCATTTGGCCGATAATGATAAGGGAGAGGGAGGTGTACGTGCTCAGCGCTCAGCCTTCTCTCGCTCGCTCTCTCTCTCTCCCTCTCTCTCTCCTCTCTCTCTCTCTCCCTCTCTCTCTCCCTCTCCCTCTCCCTCTCCCTCTCCCTCTCCCTCTCTAACTCTTTTTCTCACTCTAACTCCCTCTTTCTCCCTCTATCTGTCTGCCTCAGATTTAGCTTGCATTAATATTTCAAATGGATGGGGAAGTTTTAATTGTGAAAGTGCTCCATGCTTTGCAATTAAGCACAAGCTGGAGTTTCAGGGAGAAGAGGTTTGAGACTAATCGCATATCCACAGACAGCCAGTCAATCTCCATGAAGTTTCAGCAGTGGCTCGATGGAGAGAGAGAGAGCGAGGGAAAAAGAGAGAGAGCAAGAGAGTGAAGGAGAGAGAGCTGGAAGCTCCTTGTGTGGGGGGGGGGTGAACTCACACTCCAGACGGAGAGTGTCACAGTCAGTTTAGCAAGACAGAGTTGAAGTGCCGGGTAAACAGAAGTTGGAAAATATAGCGAAGTGTTTTTCTCCTTTTTGTTGTTGTTGTTTTTTTTCAGAGAGAGAATTTTTTATTTTCAAGCTGCATCTATTTTCATCACTAAAGAGCGGTGAACTTGTTCAGTAACATTGGCCTTTCAGAAGTGCTTTCTGACAGGCAGCAGGGCGTTTTAATAAAGGCTAATTAAGTCAGCAGTGTGGCGGCGCGACTGGCTGTGCTGTGCTGTGTTGTGCTGTGCTGTGCGCTGGCAGTGACAGCAGGAAGGGTGCGAGTCCACTGGCGAGGGAGCCCAGGAACCTGCCACGGCTGCAAATAGATCCAGCTCCCTTCATGACAGAATGAGTTAAAGCAACACGCAGGGCCATCGGGCTGAATGAACTTCTCCTATTTATACTAGTGCATCTCTCTCTCTCTCTCTCTCTCTCTCCAGGCCCAGAGAGCTGAGAGTTCTGAAGAGACTCAGGCTGCCGAGGAGCTTCTTCTCATAAACAAGCCACTAACTGACCTCAACAGCCTCCTCATTCAGATGGTAAGAAACCCGTGTGTGTGTGTGTGTGTGTGTGTGTGTGTGTGTGTGTGTGTGTGTGTGTGTGTGTGTGTGTGTGTGTGTGTGTGTGTGTGTGTGTGTGTGTGTGTGTGTGTGTGTGTGTGTGTGTGTGTGTGTGTGTGTGTGTGTGTGTGTGTGTGTGTGTGTGTGTGTGTGTGTGTGTGTGTGTGCGCGTGCGTGTGAGAGAGAGAGAGAGAGAGAGAGATGTAGTGTGGTGTGATGCGATGTGTGTGTATGTGTGTACCGTATATGTGTGTGTGGTGTGATGCATGAATGCATGTCTCTCTCTGCTCGTGTCAGGCTGTTCTCACAGTCCAGCCAAGGCCTGTGTCCAGCCAGCTCCTGAGTTAGCACCTCTGGCGTGTGTGGAAAGGCCACTGCATCCCTGGCAGTGGGATGGACATCTGCCCCACACTACTACAAAGGCCAGCAGCCCAGCAAATGCCAATCTTACCACACAGTAGCCCAGTGAGGGCAGGCAGGAACTCAGGAACTTTGAGTGGAGTGGTGCATTTCAGGGGCATACAGTCAAGGTGTAGGGTTAACATATTCCGTAAAGTCCAGATGAAATCAAATGCTACAAAAAAATGAAAGTGATTAAGTAACATGTAATGTCTCTTACTCATAGCCTTTATCTGTTATCGGATGACACCGTGAACCTGCAATAGAACCCGCACTGCGGTAAATCGATAGGTATGATTAAAAACTGCAGTGAGCACCTGATGATTTCTGTGTGATTACATTTGTACTCAGCCATGACCTACCTGTAAACGGGATCACAGAGCGCAAATTGAGCGATGCCTACTGCATTTTTCATTAGCACTTGGATCATATGTGCTTTCAATTCATTATCTATGGCACTCCATGACTCAAGTATTTAGCACTTTTGACAGGGGCCAGGCTGCATTGATTGGCTGGGTGTTTTCTCGGTGCAGGTCTAATTTAATATACGCCATGAAATAATAACGCATGTTCTGTTGATTCTGCTTCCAGGAGTCGTAGTCGAGACAGAATGAGTTCTCCTGCTTTTCTATTTTTTCCTCCCTAAAAGCTGTTTCTCTGGTTTATTTATATATTTTTATTCTTTTTTTTTTTTTGCAAAAGCAATTTATTGTAGCCTGATAGTGAATTACGAAGAACTCATTTTAAAATAATCAATCTAAACATTGGGGCATTCATAATTCAGGAATGAAGATTGTCTTTTATCCACACCACGGATGGCTTAAATTGACGCTGATACAGTGGGAGAAATTCATGGGATTCCGTTGTCAATAATGGATGCAGGATGAATTTTGTATGGCGGTGAATGCGGAGCTTGTTGTTCTGACGAGCCCCTGTGTGCGGATGGAGATGAAGTTGTGTGTCAGGGAGGGAGGGGTTCAGGGCTGGAGAGAGGAGCCGTACTTTGAGTGGCGGACACTGACGCATTACCGTTGACTGGCAGCTTCTCGCCTCCGCTGGAGTTCTAGAACTTTCCACGCCGACCTTCTGCTAATACACACACACACACACACACACAGATGGAGAGACACATGCACACATACAGCATGAACACATAAACACACATGACATGGACACACAGCACACTCTTCCAAACTCCCATTCATGTATATTCACAAGGTCATTCACACACACCACACACACACATTAGCAACACACTCTATAATATGTGTACAAACTCAAACACCTGTGACCCACATGCTCACACTGTCTCACATGCTCATACAGCACACACACACACACACACACACACACATACATGCATACACACACAGAGTAAGTGGGGTGAGGCACAGATGGTTCAGCAGATCATCCCCAGTGGGAGAAGCCCTTCTCCGCGCCCTGTCAGTCTGCCTGTGGACGCTCGTATCAGCTGCAGCCGGCCCAGGCACCACCCTCCCCTCTCCACTCTCCTCTCCGCTCTCCTCTCCTCCCCTCTCCTCTCTCCTCTCTCCTCTCCTCTCCTCTCCTCTCCTCTCCTCTCCTCTCCTCTCCTCTCCGCTCTCCTCTCCTCTCCTCCCCTCTCCTCTCCTCTCTCCTCTCTCCTCTCTCCTCTCTCCTCTCCTCTCCTCTCCTCTCCTCTCCTCTCCTCTCCGCTCTCCTCTCCTCTCCTCCCCTCTCCTCTCCTCTCTCCTCTCTCCTCTCTCCTCTCTCCTCTCCTCTCCTCTCCTCTCCTCTCCTCTTCTCTCCGCCTCAGTGGTCAGCAGACTGCCGGTCTGCCTGCATCCCGGAGCTGCAGGCCACCATGCGTCCACAGGGGCCTGGCTGTGCCTCCCACCCGTGGGCTGCAGCTCCATCCTCTCTAGCACAGCCGCTCATGGTGCAGCCTTCAACTCCAGGGACTCTCTGGGTCCTGTGTGTGCCCTCTCGCATGTGTGCGCGTGTATGTGTGGGTGTGTGCATGTGTGTGAGCGTCTGTGCTTGTATGTGTGTGTGAGCGTCTGTGCTTGTATGTGTGTGCATAGGTAATTAACATGGGAATGTGACACAATGTGCACATGGCCTCTCATGTACACGCACATGTGTGTGTTTTTGTGTGTATGTATGTGTGTGTGTGTGTGTGTGTGTATGCGTGTGCATGCGTGTGCAGGTGCATACATGTATGTGTGTATGTGTGTGCAGGTGTGTGCCCAGGTAATAAGATGAGGATGGATGTGAGAGTGACGAGACGAGTGTCTCTGAACAGATCTGCAGCCGTCTGTGAGTCTGCAGTGGAGCAGTGGAGCGGCAGGACACAGTCACAAGGTCGAGCCGCCCTGTGCTAGTTCAGGAGCAGACTGCAGCCCTCTGGGGCCGCTGCACCTGTGTGTGTGTGTGTGTGTGTGTGTGTGTGTGTGTGTGTGTGTGTGTGTGTGTGTGTGTGTGTGTGTGTGTGTGTGTGTGTGTGTGTGTGTGTGTGTGTGTGTGTGTGTGTGTGTGTGCACGCAAGAGGAGCGCCATCTCTGATGAGGACTGCCGGTCGAGCACAGTGGGAACAGATTGTTTGTGAAGTGAAGGGAGAGGCTTTGCCCTGAGCTGTTCTTTGTTGCGTACTTGTGAGATGACTGCTGGTGATGTTGAGACTGAGAGCACAGAGTGTGACGCTCTGTAGGGTGTTCAGGAGAGAGTAGAACTGTGTGTGTGTGTGTGTGTTGGGGAGAAAGGGAAAGTGTGTTTTGCTGAAGAGAGAGAGAGAGAGAGTGAGTGAGTGTGTGAGTCCAGCCCTCCGTGCGGACTCCCGTCAGCGTGTTTGACAGTGAGGGCTGGGCGGTGGCCTGGCCACTAAAGGGGAGCCTTAATCCCTTTGATCCCCGTGCTGCCTTTCACAATCTCACTCCCCCTATTTGATTCTTCCGCCTCTGCTTTTCTCTTAGGTTCCTCCCCCTTGCGCATCTACAAGCAGCGCTAAGTAAACAGGGGTGTTGTATTAGCGCGGCTAAGCAGGTGTTAGCTCTTGTCCGCGCTGACTCTGTGCTGGCATGCGAACAAGAGAGGGCCTGGCGGCCAAAGCCCAGAGGGAGAGCCCTTTTCTGGGGGGGGGGGGGCGGAGGAGAGCAGGGCCACATTGTCTGCTCTCTAAGCATTCCACCCATTGGGAGAGGGCGGCAGGGGACACAAAGGGAGAGGAGCCCCTTGCCCACGGGCCCCTCGGGGCCTCCTGGGATTAGGGTGTTGTATAGGGAAAGGGGGCAGCAACGGATCAGCGCTGAAAGGAGGCCTGGAAATCCCAGCGCTCACACCCACCGGCTTTGGGCAGAATGGGAGATGGAGACGGAAAATCCTCGGGGGCAGCAGAGGGTCGACTCGTGTTGTCATGGCGTTGGAGGTTTGGGGTGTGTATGGGGGGGGGGGTTGTTTGAGGGGAGAGGAGAGGCCTCTCACTGCCTCAAGATGGCTCCCTCTCCTGAGGGATGAGCCTCCCCAAAGCCCCTTGCCAGACCCCCCCTGAGTCACAGCAAGCTAGTGCATACAGCCAAACAGTGCAAATATCTGGCCTCGGTGGCTACAGGCCTATGGCCCTCAGATCAGTGGATATGAAGGCATTGGAGCTCAGAGTCCTGGCATTCATTAAATGAGTCACTTTACTCTGTGATGGACCCACTATAATTTGCTTATCATCTAAACTAGGCCCAATCAGGCCCAACAGCTGAGGCAGTTAACTGGGCACTGCACTTCGCCCTCCAACATCTGGAATCCAAATATAGCTACTAGTAAAAATGTGTTTCATTGATTTCAATTCTGCTTTTAAGACGCTGTTGAGGAAACTCTAGGACATCTGCCTGTGGGTCCAGGATTTGTGAAGGACAGGAGCCAAGTTGCCAGATTCAGTCAAATCACTTCCGACTGCGTAACCACCAACACCGGGATGCTGTCCCCGTTACTTTTCTCCCTGTCTGGATCAACAGTATCAAGACACTGAAATGTCTGGATTAAACCTCAATCATAGGACTGTTGAGAGAGCCAAGAGGCTGGAGGATGAGTGGGTTAACTGATCTGGTACAGAATGAGACAGATTCTTGAACTAGTCATTGAGTTCAGAACAAAACAATCTATCTACAGTAAGAGTGACCTGTCACTCTCGTCTCAATTACGCCTTCATCAGACCTTCTTCCTCCTTAAAGCGGACGTTTAAATAATTGCATGTTGAGTCACATAACTGTATGTTTTTGTGTTGTTGTATTCATATCCTCAGTTAGTATATGTTGTGTTTGTATGTGCACAGTGTTTTTTCTATCTATATGATGTATTGTTACAGCCATTCAATCTCTGAGTTCCATCAGTCAATGACCGCACAACCCAAAAGACTAATGGTTCATTTCCAATAGAACACACGGTGGCTGCTTTGCGTGAAACTCAGTCTCACTGGTTCCACGGCCTCTAGACAAGTGCACAGTAAACACAATGAATTCAAATGTACTAATGTCTGGCTCAGCTCTCCAGATGATAAGAGTGCTCTGAGGCCCCCAGGGGAGGCAGCTCCAGGTTGAGTGTGTGAGTAGGTGGAGAGCAGAGCAGAGCAGAGCGCTGACGTGTAGGTGGGTTTGTGTCCCCAGCTGGCGAGCGGCGAGCCGGAGGTGTACGAGGAGGCCAGCCAGTGCCTGTCCCTGCTGGCGCAGCTGTACGGCGGGCAGCGCCCCGACTGCCTCCTCCCGGAGGAGCTGCTGAGCCTGGAGCAGGCGCTACAGGGGCACCCCCAGCCGCGCGAGCAGAGGCTCCTGCTACGGGTCATCAAACGCCTGGTGAGAACTCCGCACGCTCCTGTCTACACACACACACACACACACACACACACACACACACAGTGGCACGCAGGATGCCGTCTGGTTAGATTACAACAAAAAGTGCAGTTTGTCTATCGCGTACGTACACAGAAGCAGACACTTGATCTGTCCTTGAGACAGCTGGTGGCCTGTTCATGGTTAAAGACATCCAATTTGAAATCGCAATGAATAGCATCTCACCAAAGCACTGCAGCCTGCCTTGCCTCACATAGGCTCCATCACATAGGCTACCGGACTAGACTTGCATTATGTTGCAGTTGAAAGGATGAGAATCCAAAGGTGAAAAAAGTCACGACTATCAAACAGCATCGTCTCAATGCATCTGTTACGTTTTTTTAGCATTTTTGCAAAAGCGAATATTCCACAAGGAGAATGAATGATACAAGAAATCATTGCATGTGACCAGCTGTCTTGTGATTAGCAGCAGGTGGGAGCACAGGCTTGTTGTGATGTGCTATGTGGCCTGACATGAGGGCACACTTGCCCATGTGTCTCCAGCCCAATGGAGACTCAACACAAATACATACTGCACACACACTCACAGCAGAGAACTCAGCACCAGCTACGGGACTGTAGGCTGCAAGGCTTTCACTGCAAGTCATCAGATGTTTAGTAAGAGCCAGACACAAACAGACAGACACACAGACACGCGTACAAAAACAAATCATTATTGGCCAAAGTAATGTAAGTTTAATTTTTCCTTGGTAGGAACTATTGGATTTTATGGGCATACCACCAACAATAACACCTGACTCCTTGCCTGGAGCTAGGGTTGCAAGTAACACAGCATAACGTCTTGCATATTTAATGCAATGCAAGGGCTAACAGCAATGAAGTATTCTCCCTTACATACCCTTCTTAATACCAGAATTGACAGCACCATAACACCACAGCCATTGACTACTCACACTGCTCAAAATATTTGCTACAATTCCTTGTTGAAACCCTCCCTACCTAGCGAGCATTATGGTATGGCTGCAGCTGAGTTGCAGTTATGACCTCCTCCTTGACATTGTGATGTATTTTGTTTTCATGAAATAGACTTTACTGTAGGGGTTTCATGCAATATGATGCGGTACACCCTGACTTGAAAGAAAGTTTGATTTTCGAAAGGTTTGATTTGGTGTCAGGTTTATTTTAAACGTTAGCCAAATGTTTGGCCAGGCGAGCGCACACAATGACTGCTTTGAGTGGCTACAGTAGAGGTCTGTGTGTCTGTTGGTCCGATCTGTGGCATATTTTCAGAGGAATGTATTTTCCAGACTCTGGCTTGCAGTGCTGTTTGTATTTCCAAAATAGACCGAGCGTCAGCCCCCTCGCTACAACACGGTGTTGTCAGATGACATAGGTGCGAGCGCGCTGTCTCTCCAATATGAGATAGCCAGAGGGTGTGAAAGAGCAGTGTGTGCAGCAGAGGGAGTGATTCAGGGACGAGAGGGCAAGGCCTGCTGCAGGCTGGCTTCTCCTCCTCTCCGTCTCGCTCTCTCTTTCTTTCTCTCTCTCTCTCCGTCTCTCCGACTCTCTCCCCCGCCTCCTATCTAGCTCCCTCCGCACTCTCGCCGTCTCCATTTCTCTAACTTTCCAGCTTTGTTAACCCAAAGGTGTCCTTCGTAAAACTCAGCACAGCCTCTCAAGGACAAATATTATCGACCAGAAGCATTGAGCAGATGCTGCTGGCGTGCGGTGCAGGAGTGGGTCTTCTGTGGAGAGTGCTGGAGAATGTGGGCAGTGGGAACGGGTCCGCTCCACCTCCATGAGTGACAGCGCGGGTGAGGCGAGGGGGGGGCAGAGGGGGGGTTACTGCAACGCTGGGGAAGACTGCTCCTCTAATTCCCTGTGCTGGAAACGGTGAGTCATGTTGGAGTTATGTCTCCATCAGAGGACATATTTAGAGAGGGGCTGTGGTCCCCAGGCAAATAGGAAGGGTCCTGGGCATCAGCACACCTACACGTCTCACTTCAACTGCTTCAACATTTTGATTTTTTTTATTTTCGATTTTTATTTTGCCAGAATAATTTGATAGAAATTTGATGTGGTATGTGTTTTGTTTTCAGAGGCACTGGTCTGCGTAGAGAAATAATTCTTGTTGTGTTCACCGAAGTATTGTGGGTAATTGTGTGCTTGATGAGCCAGGATGCTATTGATTGGCAGCAGACTGATCTAGTTACATGCACAGCGGGAGCAGCAGCAGCAGCAGCACGTCTCAGGCAGGACTGGAGCTGTACTGGGGAAATCCTGTCTTGGGCCGCGTGCCATCCCAGCCTCAGCCCACTCCATCTCCCTCACACCATACATAACCCAACAGCCCTCCATCTTATCAGAGCTGGGCCAGTACACACCTGCTATAGGCTCATGAAAGTTAAAGTCAAACGTATTGATCATTTATAGAAAATTATAGAATGTTTTTTTTTTTTTTCATTCAGGCAAATGTGCGCTTGTGTTGCGCTGTTCCAAGGCAGTGCTTAAATAGCCGCGTAGGCTCTGAGTGGTCTAATTGCGCTGCTGCTGAGCTGAGCCCGCGGTGCTGGACGCTCGTGCGCTGGTGGTGAGCCCGGGCCGGACGAAGGCTCTTGCACTTGTGTGGACGTTAATATTTGAAAAGAAGCCCAGGGCTAATTCCTCATCAGTCAGCTTCCAGCAGCAGTGTTCTCCTCTCACTCAATCAAAGCTTATTAACAATTTACTGGCCAAAGGCTTACTGGTGGCCTCCAGAGAGAATACAGTCAAGGAGTTCTCCTTCAATCTCCTACCTATGCCCCCCCTCTCTCCCCCACACACACACATACACACACACACACACACACACACACACACACACACACACACACACACACACACACATACACATACACATACATAAACAAACTCAACACACACGCACCTTTTTTCCCTCTCTCTCCCTCTCGCAGTAAGCAGCGTGAAGGAGACTTGTACAAAATTGAATATCACTTTCTCCCATAAGTTGTCCATCCAGCTGTCCATATGTTCCAGCACAGAGGAGCGGTTGAATCGCTTTTGTGCAGGTTGGAGAGAGATTGATCGTGGTGAAGGTGGCGGGGAATAAAATATCTTACCTTTAGGGTCCTCAAAGCCGAAAGTCTGAAAAATGCAGCCGTTGCTCTGAGGTATTTGTAGCCATAGTATAGTATTTGTTTTCTTAAAATTGAATAATGGCACCGGTCACTAAAAACATTTAGTCAAAACTAGGTCGACTAACCTGGCGTATTTGTGTGTAAAGGGATCTTGGTGTCCTTGAGAATAAGTGAGTTAGTGGTGTTGCATTGTAGTGCCGGTGCAGGTTGATGTTAGCAGTGTGTGTAGACACCGTATGTAGGCAGCGCTGTATCAAACAGAAGATGTGAGACGTTTAGGAGCCAGAGGTGGCCGAGAGCATTTCATAATTCTGTGGCTCTCTCCTAATCTGAGGCGCTTCATAGAAGAGGCTGATGAGAAGATCACTGTGCGTACACTACACGCTCGGCATCTCTGCTGCCTGCTCATATTCACCCACATCATTTAACATGATTGATGATTGGCTGAGCCTCACGGAAAGGCTTTATATGAAATGTTGGGGGATGTGTGTGTGTTTCTCAAATCTCAAGCCCCTGGTCTTCCTCCGTACAGCTGCAAAGGCCCAGTAGCGTTTAGTCCCCCAGCCAGTTGCACGCAGCGTGCTGTATTCATCTTGTGCTGACCAGCGGCACTTCAATCTGGCTGCCAGAGCTGGAGAGTGAGTGAGCGAGCGAGTGGGGAGGGGGTGGAGGAGCGCAATCAAAAAGTGATTTCTGCTGCAAGAGAGCGGAGATTGACGGATATTGGCCCATCGATTTTGCCGGGGTAAAGTGGATAGAGATGCGGGCCATCGCCTCGTTGTTTGGCCCCGCGGATTCCGGAGGGGGGGCGCGGCGGTAACCAGCACCCATCGGAGCGCTCGGGGCCCGCCTGTTTAATCAGCACCTCGGCCTCCATCTCCATTTCCTCAGCTGGCCCTCACTGCACACAGTCATTACTGGGGGGGCAGCGGGGGCATGCACAGTTCAAGAGGAAGAGGCCTCTCGGGGGATTAGAATGGTGTGTGTGCATATTTGTGTGTGTGGGAGAGAGAGAGGAAGAGAGAGGGAGTCTGCGTGCGTTGATGTGTGTGGGTGTGTGTACGTGGGTGTTGGTGGGCGTCTGGGTGCAGTGTGTGTGTGTGGGTGTTTGTGGGTGTTTGTGGGTGTGTATGTGCGTACGTTAAAGTGTGTGTATGTGGGTGTTTGTGGGTGGGTGCGTGCCTTAATGTGTGTGGGTGTTTGTGGGTGTCTGTGTGTATGTGTTAATGTGTGTGTGTGTGTGTGTGTGTATGTGGGTGGGTGTTTGTGGTTGTGTGTGTTAATGTGTGTGTATGTGTGTGTTTGTGGGTGGGTGCGTGCCTTAATGTGTGTGGGTGTTTGTGGTTGTGTGTGTTAATGTGTGTGTGTATGTGTGTGTTTGTGGGTGGGTGCGTGCCTTAATGTTTGTGGGTGTGTGTGTTAATGTGTGTGTGTATGTGTGTGTTTGTGGGTGGGTGCGTGCCTTACTGTGTGTGGGTGTGTGTGTGTGTGTGTGTGTGCGTGACAGAGCCCCACTCACTGCTATTGATTCATGGCATGCTGTCCTCCTCCTAATGAGCACAAAGTCACTTGTAGGCTGCTGTTAATGGGAGGAGGTGACCCATCTGCATTCATCTGCTCCCGTCAGCCACAGCACTCACCCCACTCCCACTCACCCCACTCCCACTCCCACTGCCTGCTCAACAAGACGAATGGCCAAATCATCTACTGCGTCTCAGCACGCCACAGCCAGCAGCCAGCGGCCAGGCGCGCACCTAAACACACGCACATGGAGCGGCCAGGTTTAGTATCCCACAGACACACACACAAACTCACACACAGACACAAACTCACACACAGACACAAACTCACACGTGATGGTCCTATACATCACACAGGCCATATCATTTGCTGATTGAACACGTGACAATAAAGCAGGGGTATGAATCCTTGGCTTTATCAGTGGCTGGACATCACAGTGATGGTATGATAACCTGTTCTTCACCCACAGGTAGCCTTTCTGTACCCTTGAGGGCCTCTTCCTCTTAAACTCTAAGCTGGCTTCCTTTGTGGCTTACTGGTGACGGATGTGGGCAGGTGGAGGTGGGTGGAGGCTGGCGTTTATAACGCATTGATGAGGAGCAGAAGGCAGCCTTGAGATCCTGCTGTCCTTCTCACACTGCCACCAATATTGGGCCAGTTTCCGTCATTGGAATAGGAGAATGGCCTGGCTAGTTTAAATCTATATTCTCCTCAGGACAGTTGAGGCACAGTAAAGGCCATTTGAAAAGTATAAAATATCCCCGTGGAGACCCTATAGAGATAGACTGTAGCATTTGCTGATTTGAGTGGAAATGGAGTGCATATTTAAAGCCACATACATTTGCACAGTCCTTCCCTTCATCCTGTTCTGGCTGCCTTTCACTCCCCAAAATGTTGAATTTCAAACCCCTGGAACAGCGTCCCCGTATGTAAATGGGGAGGGTGCGACGCGCCGGTCCCCGCCTCTGTGAACATCCACCATCAGCCCTCTCCCCCCCGACGTGTGTGTACCAGTGGAGACCAGAGCGCGAGAGGCAGCGGGCGCTCCCAGGACACAGGCCAGTGCAGCATGTGCTGCTGCTATGAATAATGGAGGGGCAGGAGAAGGCCAGACTGTTGGCAGATACACAGGCACGCGGCACTAGCTCCTCTCCTGGGAGCCTCACTGCTGGCCTCATTAACTGGGTATCGGCCAAGCCCATAGACGCCACCGCAGTCTCCTGCACCCCCCACCCCACCCCACCTCAGCCCCTGTCCCAGCCCGCCAGCCCCCCCAGCTCCCCCGGTCCCAGAGCCCCAGGGGAAGGGCCCCAGAGCCTGCAGTGGAGGGATTAGGGGGCCTGCGTGGCTGCAGCGGCAGCGTTTTATGCAGAGCCGTCCCCCAGCCCACAGCTGCTCGCACCGCACCGCACCGCACCGCACCGCTCGCCACAGACCTCGCCAGGCAGCGCTGAGTCACCGGAGCGCTCACCTCTTCATTAGGCTCCAGCCAGTCCAGGACGTGACGCATACAACCTCATCCCCACACACACACACACACACACACACACACACACACACTCACACACACTTCCAGCAGCAGTCCTCGCGTGTTAAACATCGACTCACCCATCGGAGTTCTCACGCACAGAAATGGCCCACCCTCACGCAACCAACAGACGGAGCAGTGTGTGATTCAGTAGTTAAAAGCCAGATGAACTCAACTGTGTCCTCTCGTGTGCCAGGGCAAATTGCGCATGAACCAGCAGGATTTTTATGGTGAAGTTCTGTTCTCCTTTTCAGAGCTTCAGAAACCATGACATCCATGGAATTGTTTCTACTTCTGAAAGACCAGGCTTTCAATGAGACATTGACTCTAAAAAGCTAAACACACATTCTGATGTCATCAATCTAAAAAGTACATATAGTCTTAATTAAGACTTGTGGCTTCTCGGTGGTAACGGGGTGCCAGGCTGCCCGACTGAAAGCATTCATTCAGCGCGGCCCGTCTACAGCTGTGCGCGACGCGGACTCCGAGCTCGACTCAGCCCCTGATTCCCCCTCACTAATCACTGGCCGTGGCCCTGTCCGCTGTTCCTCATGTTCCTTTCATGAGGCATTTGGATGGACAGTTGGCCTACACTCGGCAAATCAGCGGCGTTGTTATGCAAATCATGCAAATCAATTTCTATTTCATCCGCTTTTATGGGGAGCAGTGCGGGGCTCTTGAGCAGAGCGGGGCAGACGGAGAGAGCACCCTGACAAAGGCTTTCAATTAGGCCCATGGAAAACACTGCACACTTGTCTCTTCTCCAAGCCTACGCTGTCAACAAAGGCCTTTTAATTAGTATTCATTAATTGCAGCCCCCCCCACCACCCCCCCCCCTGTACAATTGGTGCGTGTTCTTTATCAGCCCATCAAAGACAGAGCTAATTGCCTCATAATATCTGAAATAGATATGGCACATGTAACGCCACGTTGAAACGGAGAGGTTCAAAGACAGGAAGACGGAGGGCTGTGCTTGGCGTCCAGGCCTGACCAGTGCCCTGGTCCATGTGTACTGTGAGTGTGAGCGCTGGGTTTGGACACGTGTCGCACGCTCTACCAACCAGCGAGCTCGGGAGTTGTGCGGGCGTCAGCATAGGCATGAGTAGCCAGCGTTCAGTGATCCAAAGATGGGCAGCGCAGTGGCGTTATTGAGAACACTAGAATTGTTTTATTCCGTCAGAGTTGTTCACGTTTTAGCAAAGCCCTCTGGTTTTAGTTAGGTGTGCAGCCAAGTCGATTTGCACAGGTTGTGAAATGCAGGCGGTCGGCATCGTTTTTAGTACAGCGTGAGGTGAGCAACGAATCTCTACAAATAATTCACACGTGCCTTCAAGCGCTTCCACTGACTTGAGTGTGTTTCCCTATTGCTCTGCTCAGAGACCCTTAAATGAGGAATTCCAAAAGTGCTTAAGTCAATTGTACGCCAGCAGGGCTGATTTTAGGTCTGACATCAGTGCAAGACACCCAATTAGCATGTTCCTGTGCTTTGTGCTGAGTCCTCTGCTCTTATATTAATAGGTGGAAATACATAACAGGTCATTTTGGTGATGTACACCTGAAGTGAGTCTCAGAGAGGCTAGACTGGATCTCATGAACCCAGCACATTGTCCCCCATTACCCTGCACTTACACACGGTGGCCTCTGCAGTGTTTTGTTTTTTTTGCCTGTGTTTACATTGCGTGTTTCAGACGAGATGGCCATTGCATAGACTTTGGCCGGGCCGTGGGTCATCCAGTTCGCCCCGTCCAGGCTGCAGCCCCTCTAACAACACGGCGTGGGGCGTTTGTGCTGCTGTTCAACTCTTTGCGCTGCTCTTTTGAGTTCAGCTGTGGGGCACAGGAGGTGGGGGGGGGGAGATTAGGAGCGCAGGAGCACTGGAGCTCGTCCAACCCAGCGGCACTCTCCAGTGGCACGGGCCTCCGCCGGACCAGTCCAGTCCAGGCTCAGATCCTCTCCTCTCTGGCCCCTCCCCACTTCACACTGGGTCGTGCTCTCGCTGGTGCCAGGGCCGACTTAATGAAAGGAAAAGCAGGAAAAGGCAGAGGAGATCTCCCAGGACTTCCATCGGGGACTGGTAGACTATACTAATATCCTAACAGGCATGTTAGTTCAGTGCGTAATTACAAAGGTTGGGTTTGCTTCAGTATGTGTGCCTTTGATGTGAATAAAAATAGGGTTTGCATATTAAGTGCTTTCTTTCATGATGTGTGTTTCATGTCAGGGAGAGTAGGGCGTTGAGTTGTATGTGTAATATTCAGCCTTCACACTAAGTGCTTCACATACTATGTTCACTCGCACTATTAAGCTTGTTTCTGCGCGCTGGCAAAGCGCTAACCTTAGCTGGGGCAACAGTGCTCCAAATCGGCTTAACCCAGATACACATCTCTTTTCAGAACGCTTATCCGCCAGAAAGGTAACTCTCTCTCTGTGTGCCTCTCTCCACACACACACACACACACACACAAAGGTACACACACAGGCACACACACACACACACACACACACACACACACAAAGGTACACACACAGGCACACACACACACACTCACGTTAAACAAGTTTTCCAAGAGGATGCTGGTCCAGTGCTACATGCAGCAGGTTGTCAGTTGATGATCTCCCTCCCCCTCACACTCTGGCTGAGGAGCAGAGAGCTAGTGAAGCCAGAGGCCGTGTGTGTGTGTGTGTGTGTGTGTGTGTGTGCAGGTGTGTGTGTGAGGGGACACGAGCAGACCTCGGCGCTCCGTGGGGACGCTGCGTCCGGTCCTGGCGGGCAGAGATGCGAGCGCGGCGAGAGCAGCACTCGGGATGAGTGCTGCTGTGGGCAGCACAAGTGCCTTCCTAGGTACGTAACCCTGTTGCCTGGCAACGGGCACTTTGTGCGCGGCTTTGTGCGGCGCGGCAGGCAGGAGCGTTGTCACGGGAGATTACAGCGGGGATGCGCTCGCGAGCGACGGAGGCAACACGACGGCACGAGGTGTCTCTTCAACTTATTATCAGCTGCCAGGTTGGGAGAGGAGGAGGAGGAGGAGGTTAGGAGATGATTTTCAGAGGAGGAAGTCTGAGCCTAGCTCGCTCTTGTTTTTTTTTTCAGACAGACAAAAAAGGGACTTGTTTTGTTAAGAAGCTTTGTGGTGGTGTGTTTTGTATTTCAGTCTTACCTTCATATGGGAGATGGATGGCAGGTCCTGGAAGAGTATTTTGGTATAGTTGTTTTGAGTGATGAACACAAGAGCTCTTATACATTATGCAATAAGACTGCTCTCTAAACCTTGTTGTGGAGTCTCAGCTAAAAGACCATTGTGGGTGTGTGCCTGAAACCTATGATCCTATGATCAAGTGAACTGACATTTTCCATTGATGGATACAACTTTGTACAGTTTCCCAGCCGTTGTCTAACACCCCCATTGAGATTTGCTTTCTCACTAATGTACACATTTAGTGAACACAAGAAACGGGGCTCCTGAGTGAAGTCGACCAGCTGCTGCAGATAGGGAGTTTTTCTTTGTCCCAGTGCCCTAAAGCCTGCTGTCCTGAGTGGAGCGCTTCCACTGGCCTCATACGCCACTCGGATGGCTAGAGAACATCCGCTCAGAGCTCCATTCTGCTCGCCCTGGTTTTGGGGTCATTGTCACTGAGGTAGGAAAGTGTGTCAGCACTATGACATCATGGCAGGAAATGAGACGAGAGCTATCCGTTCCACAGCCTCTGGGCCATTTTTAAAGCATTGTGGTGTGATAGATGATGGTGTGGTTGTTTAGTTCTGTGTATGCGGCAAGTAATTGAGACCAACATTGTGTGTGTGTGTGTGTGTGTGTGTGTGTGTGTTTGTGTGTGTGTGTGTGTGTAGATGACGGCCTCAGATGGTTCCTGCTGGTCATCAGTTGAAGGTCAG
Source organism: Sardina pilchardus (assembly GCF_963854185.1). NCBI lineage: Eukaryota > Metazoa > Chordata > Actinopteri > Clupeiformes > Clupeidae > Sardina > Sardina pilchardus. The sequence continues at coordinate 33,756,331 of NC_084999.1, read as the reverse complement.
AGCCTCATCCTCCTGCTTCAGAGACTCTCCCATCATTCCAGGTGAGACCCCCTTCCCCTCCTCCCACCCAAACAACGCTCCAGCCCCCTCCCCTCCTCCCTCCTCCCTCCTCCCGCCCATCTGGGTTTCAGGGTCTCAGGCTCTTAGCGTGGCCCTCCACTTTGATCCATTCAGGCAGGGGAGGCCCAGGCAGAGCTCTCGTAATGAAAGATTCCTTGAGCTGTGGGCTCCTCCAAAAAAGAAAGAAGGAGGGAAAAAAACGAATTGATACTGGCCCATTGTTGGGCCACCGTGGCCCCTGCCCCCATCTCCCTTTCTCATTCTAAGAACGAGAGCACATCCCTTTGAAGTCCGCCAGCCAGGCCTGCCAGGGGAAAAAAAAGAAACCTCAACAATATTGTTTTTTTTTCCCTCTCTCTCCCAAAGTCTGGGTGAGATTCCTCTCAGAACAATGCTCTGCTTTTTGGAGCGCTCTGTGGCTCTCAGACCCCACCCCAGCCACCCCCGCCACAGAGGTTGTGCTTTCATGTTCAGGAGCAGGTCGGGGGGAAACAGGGAGAGGCTGCAGCTAAATGTGATGAGTGCACACAGCTGAAGCGCTCACTGAGGCCGTTCCTCATCAACGGATTCTAATTGGAGACTCAATTCTGCAGCCAGAAGAAATCACATGTCCCATGTGAATTTGTTGACACACAAATCGGACGAGCCTTTTTTAGCAGAGCAAACGTGGTGATTTTCTTCCGACGGCAAGCGCTTTTATTTGGACAGGTGCTCAAGGTCGTGTTGGATTTAACTTGTTGATAGCCCACACTACCATTCTAAAACCAATAATCTATAAAGACAAGCAGTGTTATTGAACTGACTTTCCCTCGTCACTATGAAAACTAGAGACGGAGGCATTTTTGAGCTCTCAGATTACTCCCTGAGAACAACCCAACGATTGTCCACAGCATTTTTTTTTTTCTATCTGCAAAACTACCATTATGTGAGAACAGCATTGTAAAACCAGAATAAATACAAAAAGGTATACTTCAACACTAACGGTGTGGCCAGTCTAATTCCACAACTCCAGTAGGAAATGCATTAGCCGGCACCCGGCCTGAAATGTGCAATCAGACCCTTTCAAGGGCAGTCATCCATCAAGATGAAGCTTGCCGTCCAAACTTAAAAAGAGCTTAATATTCAGACTTGCACCATGAAAAGCAGGTCAAAAGCTCTAATTAGTCGTCCGACTGACAGCCCTGACAGGACGGTTCCTCTGACCTGTGCTCTCTCTCTCCCCCAGGGCCCAGGCAGACGCTGCAGTGGGAGCACTCGCCACCGACATCTTACAGGGGATTGGCCACTCGGCCCCAACGGAGCTATAAGGCAAACAATGCACTCTATTTATGCTCAATCTGTACTTTGTATTTATTTTTTTTATACTGCACATATATTAAAGGACACACGTTTTCGACTCCAGTTGTCCTGAATGTATTTACACAGACACGCCAACAAATAAGCATGAAAGCTAAGTAAAACTAAGACCAGGCAGAAGGGAAATTTAAGTCCATTTTATTGTTTAGCCATGTGATATCCATGTCTCCAATAAGCACAGCAGGCTACAATAATTAGGGGTTCTTTTCAAAACCTTCTAGAGCTACCATCAAAAAAAAAGAAAAAAAATAGTGACCCCACCCATTGCACACCCTTTGGAACATTTCAGTGACACTGGAAATGGTGAGATCATTTAAAGCAAGGGGGAAAAATCCAGATTTGGACCTTTGCCAATTCTTTTTTATACAAAAGCTACACAATGTTTACACTTGTTCAGAGTACAATTCAAATGATTATTAGTGTTTCCTACACCATAAACTTGATAAAGTCTTTAACTGATGGAGCATCACCACTAGAACTTAACACTATGATAGACTTGATAAAGGAATACAAATTACTGCAAAAAAATAAACAAAAACAAAACAAAAAGGAAACAAAGAAACAGAAGACCAATATCATAAAGCAAGCTACATAAGTACCATTACAGACAGAGAAATCATTAAAAAAAATAAAATGTCATAAAAAATACAGGCAAGGCTAGGGTTGAAAATTCCATCTCTTAGGATCCACTTCTTGGGCTTCCTTCGTTCGTCAAACATCCACCCCACAGACTCCTCTTCCGTTAAAATCTCCGACCCACGAGGACCAGAACAAAAGTTTTTGTTTGTTTCTTTTGTTTTATTTCCCCCCCACCCCACTTGTTCCCATAGGAAACTCAGCTTGAATGAGTGTGTCAGGCACTTTCTGAGATACCAGCCCCCTCCTCCTCTTGAGACCGCCCAGCAACTCTACAGGCCAAATCACAATGCAGGTTCATTCAGATCAGACGATACAGCTGTGAAGACAGGAAAGGATGGTGTTACTCCTGCGATAAGCACACCCGCAGCACAAACTCAACAGACACATCATTAGTCGTGTGAGCAGCATGCCGAACAGCAGCTCTTCCCCACACAGAAGCCAGGCAGTGGGTGAGGGGGGGGCTCCTTACCTAAAAAGTACTTGGTATTTACAGGTCGGTATCAAACCAGGCCAGCTGATTGCTGTCGCCTGGCGGCAGGCCGTCGATCAAGTCGTGGGCGTGGCTGAGGTCGGGCAAGCCTTCCACGGGGTAGTCGGGGCCAGGGTGGTGGCCTCCCATGTCGTGCTCCATCATGGGGTCCATGGGCATGCCGTCCTGGTAGGTGCCCGAGTGGTAGGAGCGGTAGCTGGGGTCTGAGGTGGGAGTGGCAGGTGGGTGGGTGGGTGGACGAGAGGGAGGATAAGCACACGCTATGGTTAGAAGCCAAATAAACCAAACCACCAAGCACTACACAACCAAACCACCAAGCACTACACAACCAAACCAATCCACTAGTCAGGTGAGAGGGCTCAGTTGAACTCCTGTATTTTTACAAGACCCATTGTAAGAATGAATCCATGACTTGACATGCCAATCTAACTTGCTCATCTGCCACTTGCTAATTGTGTCGGTCGCACAGTGCTGCAGTTAAAAGCCAGCAGATGAGGGCTGTCTCAACTTCCTTAAATCAGCGCGGTCAAGGGTCTTAAAGTAATTGAGGACAGTGGACAGACTGCTCTGAGTTCTCTTCTCCACACACTTGGCCAGGCAGTGATCAGCAATACCAGTAGCTTCAGTTAAGTCATGTTAAAACCTCAACAGCAGTCAGCGCACACAGTTGGTTGCTTATTAGTCTGTATGCAAACCATGGTGAAGTAGGGATGGGAGGATGGGAAACTCACCGTCCTGTCTGTAGCCCAGAGGCTCTCCCTGTGCGCCCATGTCCAGGCCCAACTCTCCCGTCTGTGGACATACAAACACACACACTCATCAGAGGGGGAACACCACACTACACACACTTAAAAGTAATCAAACGCTAGTTCTCTTGTAAACTACACACACTTAAAAGTAATCAAACGCTAGTTCTCTTGTACACTACACACACTTAAAAGTAATCAAACGCTAGTTCTCTTGTACACTACACACACTTAAAAGTAATCAAACGCTAGTTCTCTTGTACACTACACACACTTAAAAGTAATCAAGCGCTAGTTCTCTTGTAGAACATGGCACTATAGGTGACTAATGTGCCATTCATAACATGAAGCGCACGTGCAGACTAAGGGGCTAGTGTGTTGATGTGTTACCTCATTCCAAGTCATGGGCTCCGTTCTGAAGAGGGAGCTTGTGAGCTCCACAGACAGGCGCTTCTTGTAGTCCTGAGGCTTGTCCTCCGACATGCGGAACAGCACAGCGGCCGCATACGTGGCTGGTGGGGAGAGAGCAGAGGAGAGAGAGCGTTAAGCCCAGCGCACACAGGCCAACAGCACGCATGCAAACACACACACCTCCACTGCATTGACTAAACTAATTGGGCCTGACATGGAGCCGACACACGGGCAGGCCATCTGATCTCTACACATTGACTCCGGCGTTCAAGGTGTCAGTAATCAAATTTCTGTACCAACAGCGTGTTTGATGTGCCAATGGATTTTAAAAACCAATATTGGCAAAACAGCAAACTACACGACAAACAAGGACGTTTGGAATTCCACTCAATACTTGTATGTTTTTGTTTGTTTGTTTGTTTGTTTGTTTGTTTGAACACAGCCAGAAAATAAAACTCCAAATGATTGCATTATTTTAACGGCAAATATCCTATGGTTGATAAATGCATGTTGGAGTTCTTTGCGCAAATCCAGAAAAATCAATTTTCTAATGCCTGATTTTTCCCCATTTAATCTGTTCCATTAAAGAACATAACTTTCAATAGGCCATTTGGAGATGAAGTGCAATGTGGCGTATATAATGAGTTTGGCTGGAGAAATGAGCTAGTGAGATGAGAAGCCTGACACTAGCAATGAGAACAATCTCACTGATCAGGCTTCATTTATTTTACAGCCCGTGGTCAAATAGCAGCTTCTCAGCACACTTGCTGCCAAGACAGTCACAGATGTTTATTTGTCTGTCTGCATCAACAGATTTCACAGCCTGCGTATGCAATCTCTAATGCTTGCTGTAATCTTTGGGGAATGCAGTCGTTCTTTTGCCTCAAACGTCCTCCCTGCCCTGCAATGTGTACAGTTGTTGGGATCAAATGACAGTGTAACATACGGTGCAATGAGCTTCCCCAGCATGCCATTTCAACACCCATCTCTCCCCCAGCCTCAACACAACAAAGTCAGCACTGGGCACGATCACAGCGCTGGACCTGGGAGCTTGGCCGTGTTTAAAGTGGAGACGTACCGACACCCTCGTTCCTGGAGTGCAGCAGCTCTGTGAGTGGGGCGGTGGCTCCCTCGGCCTCGATGGCCTCCGCGGCCTCTTTGTCCTGGGCCAGCTCGCACAAGACGCCGGCCGCCACACGCTGGATGTTCTCAATGGGAGAGTACAACAGCTGGAGGAGACCAAGAGGCAGCATTAGATCAGCGGCACTTCAAAAGGTACAAGTATGTGCTGCATCAATGAAGGAATCCTTGGCTCCAATATTGAATTCCATGGCACACAAAGGGATCATTGTGATCGGCCATGGATGGAGCATCTCCAGACATACCTGGACAAAGAGTGGAATGGTGTTGAGTCCCCGGATGACAATTCTGTTGTGAATGTCTCTGGCCAAGATGTGCAAGGCTCCTGTGCACCCCTCGACAATCTCCTCCATGCGAACTCCCTCCTGAGGAACACAATACAAACAATATTACTTCCCAGCTCAGCTCCCCATCCATCCCTGTGCACAAGTCAGTCATTCATTCATCCATCCATCCATCCATCCATCCATCCATCCATCCATTCATTCATCCATCCCTACATCCATCCATCCCTTCTATATCCATCCATCCATCCATCCATCCATCCATCCATCCATCCATCCATCCATCCATCCCTTCCACTCACCACAAACTGTTGTTGTGTGCCACCCATAGAGGTACGTCTCTGGGTGTCCTGATGTGCCCTCACCAAGAGCTGCACCAGGCGTGGGATGGCACCCTGCTCACGCAGAGGAGCGTGGTTGGCAGGGCACAGTGCCAGGTTACGGATCAGTCCTACGGTGGCCTGGAAAGGACAAACGGGACCACCATCTTTAGAAACCGTTCAGAAAGAGAGAGGCCAAAACATGAATCACAAGCCAGAGCGTGGTGCCCCTCACCTTAATGAGTGGCCAGTGTGAAGGGGGGTGCAGCAGCTTGACCACTACGGGCAGGCCGTAATGCAGCCGCACGGCATTCTGGGCCATCTCGGCGTCCTGGTGGCGCGAGGTGAGGTGGCGCAGGGCGCAGATGGCGGGCTCGGTGATGTCCTCGCGGTCGCCGGCGCGCAGCACTGTGCGCACCAGCGCCTCGATGCCGCCCACCTGGCACACCATCATCTTGTTCTTGTAGTTGTTGCAGGTGAGGTTGGACAGGATGCCCGCCGCACACGTCACCACGTTGATGTCGTCGGAGCCCAGCAGCTGCACCAGCGTGCCCAGCAGACCCTCCATGCCCTCCTGGGAAGAGCAGAGAACGGCGGCCCATCAGCAACAGACACTTCCACAGCAACCGCATTAAACATTTCTGAAGTTTACACGTTTAAGTCACAAGTCTGAATCAATAGCTTTGTTTAAGCTAAGTTCAGGGTCTGCTTAAGCTGAGTTAAGTAAGCAGGCGACCCCCCCCAGTGAGAAAGGCAGGAATGGCTACTCTTTACCTGCATCACATCTACTTCAGCTAAGGTCGTCTTCTCCATGGAAAGAGTGGGGAGACAGAAAGAGAGGTCTCATGTAGAGCGGAAGAAAAGGGAGGAAAGTGCACAAGAGGACGAGGTGCGTGCAGGTAGGACGAGCATGGGAAGACCGAGCCTTACCTGTTTGGTGGCGGCGTCTGACAAGTTCCTGAGGGTCCACAGGCAGTTCTGCACCAACCGCTGGCTGGGGTCCGTCAGGTGCAGGCCCAGAGCCTGCATGCCACCTGCAGGGCAACCAATCAGCCGGTCAGCACACACAATATACCACTATGCAGTGAATGAGGACGGCAGAGAAATAGGCCAGTAGTGGGGCACTCACCAGCTTCAACAATGGCAGGTTTGTTGCTTGAGCAGACAGAGAGCACTTTAAGGACTCTACTGGTAGTCCACAGGAGCTTCTCGTAGGTGTAGGTCCTCATAATGTTGACCAGTGCCTGTGGGCCTCCACTGGCCAGAATGATGAGCTACAAGAGAAAGCACTCTGTCAGCTGCTGAACTAAGGGAGACAAAACGACACCATGGCAGCCATTTCAAAACAAAAAAACGTACTTTGCTTTCTTGGTTGCCGTAGGCCAGAATCTGAAGGCAGTCTGTCGTGATGGCCAGGAACTTGACGTTGGTCTTGTTGAGCAGCGCCACCATCTTCTGCAGGCCGCCGGCCAGGCGCGCCGCCATCTTGGTTCCCTCCTGGTGCAGGAGCAGGTTGTGTAGGGTTGTGATGGCGTAGAACAGCACCGAGTCCACGGGGGAGCTGAAGGAGAACCCGGAGAAGAGAACTCTGTTCAGACACACCACACTGTACAGCAGCTATCACAACGTCTCACATGTAGCGTAGTGGACGGTGCTAATAGGCGCTGGCGAGCCTTACCCCAGCATCTTGACGAGGGCGGGGATGCCGCCGGATTTGAAGATGGCCAGCAGGCCCTCTCTGTGGTGCGAGAGGTTGTGCAGCGTGCCGGCGGTGCAGCGGGCCGTCTCCACGTCGCCCGTGTTCTGCATGGTGCGCACGATGGCCGACACCATCTGCGGCGAGCGCATGATGGCGTGACGCGACGCCTCCTTCTTAGACAGCTGGTGCACCATCACCGCTGCCTTGTTCACCACCACCTGGAGGAAAGACACATGCACTTCAGAGGCAGGTTCCACCGCTGTCTACTTGCATTTAACAGGATTTAATAATCTGCACGCGTGTGAGTGTGTGGCGCATGTGTACCTGGTCCTCGTCGTTTAGGAGCTTGGTGAGCTCGGGAATGGCGCGTGTGGCCAGCTCGGCGTCGTCCTGGTAGTTGATGAGGTTGACCACGGCGTGCTTGAGCATCTGCGAGGGCTCGGCCAGCCGCTGCACGTTGGTGGGGTGGGTGCCGTCGAACTGCGTGGAGGGGATCTGCATGCCCTCGTCCAGCGTCTCGGGGAACATGGCCGCCCGCACCCTCTGTGCCCGCGTCAGGGCGTACTGCCCGTCCATGTCTGAGGACACACAGCACGTCAGCGCCATTTGCCGGGAGGTTCTCAGCACAGTAAAAGCTCTACTGACGTGGAAGAGTGAGCAGCGTGCACCAGAAGCCTACCTGCCACTTGGTCCTGTGGGAAGGACTGGTTGAAGCCCTGCTCCCACTCGTACAGGACCTGGTTGTCCACGTCATCCTCCTCTGGGTTGCCCTTGCCGCTGAGGGAGGGCGCTGTGGTGGTGGCCCCAGAGTGGATACCAGAGTCCAGGTAGGACTGCTGCTGCCAGTGGCTGACTGCAGCCTTACGGTCCGGCTCCATGGCCATGTCCAGCTCCATCAGATCCGCTGGGGGGGAGAAGGCAGCAGGATGTTAGAAATGCACCCAGGCATTACAACCTCGACAGTCTGGTTTAAGTATTTATAGTAAATGTGAACCATCGACACAAGACTACACAGTATGAAACATAAAAATACAATACAAAACCTATACAAATCTTTGTTTTATTTTGTTTTGAGAGCTTTACAAAACTAAAGGCCTTTTTCAGTAAATATTGACTGAAGACTGTTATCCATTCAAATAACTCTACAGAGACAAGTATGGAAGAGAGGACAGAGGTGGAGAGGTGGTTTCTGCAGTGGGGTGCGACAGCAGGGATACTCACATTGGGTAGCCATGTTCCTCTCACAGCCTGCAGCCTGCACAGCTTCCTAATCTGAGAACAGAGAACAGCAGTCAAGCACTGTCGCACAGCAGCAGACAGACACCACTCAAACAATCGGGTCCCATTTGCATACTGTGAAATACATTTTATCAGCACCGCGGCTGCCAAGAGGTTCATCACATCGTATCGCTCAGGTCAAAATAACCCCAGTTGACCCAACATCACACACAAAAGGCTCAGCAGCTAGGTAGTCTTGGAATGGAAAAACTTGAATGAAGCAAAACCAAATGAAAAATGTGATTTAAAGAAGCACACAATTAAACTAGCCTACATGTTCACTGGATATCCACTTTCCATCCATGTCCCATCACAAATGCTGAGCCAACTTGGAGAATAGAACCAGTGATTTGAGGTACTCAACTGCAGATTAAAGTTTACAGCCTACTACCAGCAAACAACTTCAGAAACCACCTGTAAGAATCAAGGCAAGTTTTGGTGGTTTCAGATTCCGGTTTCCAATTACTGCTCTGTGTGTGTGTGTGTGTGTGTGTGTGTGTGTGTGTGTGTGTGTGTGTGTGTGTGTGTGTGTGTGTGTGTGTGTGTGTGTGTGTGTGTGTGTGTGTGTGTGTGTGTGTGTGTGTGTGTGTGTGTGTGTGTGCTGTAGAACACCACAATGACGGCAGACTGAGAATCCCATCTCCATTTCCTGCTGACGGCCTGAACACACAATGAACCAGTGTGACTCAGAGCAGACTTCCTCTGATCGCACAGATTAGCCAGAGGTGCATGAATATGACTTCCCAGTCACCACACACACACACAGCAGCCCAACATGTAGAGAAAGGACATCTGAAATGAAACTTTTCAAATGCAGAAAAGGTAGAGAAACCAGACCGGAGATCGCACTAAAAAAAATAAACTTAAAAAATCTGAGAATTCTTGTTTTTCTACAGTTTTTCCATTTGGAGCCTACGCACCAACACTGACGACAGCCACTGTGTAAGGCGCAGATTTCTTCTGTTGGTAATTTAATTTCCAAATGCAACCACAACATACAACTAAAACAACAGTCACAAGAGTATATTAGCACAGCCTACCAAGAGACTGAATCCAAACTGGTTCACAATCTCATCAAGCAGCTCTACATTCTGCTTAACAATTTAAGAATGGCCCATCCACACTGTGGTAACTGGCCATTTGGGCCTGAACTGAAGTCCTCTATTGAGCCTTTACCTAAAGGTCGCTCTTGCCCCTTCCCCCACCATCAACATCAGGAGTAAACACCTCCTCACAATGGCCTGCAGTGAGTCACCCAGACCGGGGGCCACCCCACCCCCCCACCATTACCATATCATTAGGGTTTCACACTCACGTCTGACCTCAGCACTCCCCCTCCCATGGTTGTCTCCAAAGCCCCCCAAAAAGCCCACTTCACACGACAAATGAGGCAAATCTACAGGGTTTGCGTGGCAATATCAAGTAAACTTTCAAAATCTGTCAAACCAAAAGTGTCCAATAGATCATATAATGTCTACAACAGGCCTAGTAAAAAGCTGTGAACAGCAGCTTTCAGTGACGCTCAAATAAAGACGTGATGTTTCAGCACATCCAGTGAGTGCCAGTCTGTGAGTAATGCAAAACATTTCCACTTTAAATTGTATTTTAGGAAACATAACACTAGAGCGCCTGCAAGACTGTAGGCCTGATACTGGAATTCATGCCAGCATACCTGTTGCAGACATCAAGTGCCTATTTCCCACAAGCAAAATCTCTAAGACGGCACATTTTACTTTAAAGAAAAAAAAAACTACAGTGTTTAGGGACAATATTGTCACAATAGAGCATTGATAAACATCACAATATGTGTGTGATATTGCCTCAAATGCTACAGAAATGGCACAGTGGAAAAAAAACACCACGGCAAGATGGCTGCAGACGCTTCCAGCACATAAAAACAAATTTTATGGGAGGAATAAATCGCAATGTATCGCAGGACTGAATCACAATACTTGGTCTATTGGAAATGTTACGAATCGCAATACATCATGGTTCAAATGTTGTGACCGCATTGTTGCCTCTGCGGCAATTCCCAGCACTATGTTTTACAGTCAAAGATAAGAAGAAAAAAACACACACTTCTACTGCACATGGCTGTGAATGAGCCTCAGTCTAACTACACCAAAATCATTAAAGCTTCACATCTCCTTGTTTTTCCACTGTCTGACTTGCATGCCACGAAGGAGCCAATTATCAAGCTTTTGGCCTCCTTCCACATCCTCCAACTTGAGTCACAAGAAACCGCTGTAAAGCAGGCCGTGGCTGGAGCCCTCATTTATTCACCAGCGGGAGACCAGGCAGCACCACCGCCAGCTACAGACTTCCACCACAACATTTCACATGTAGCAGTCACTAGGCACACCCTTTATTCAAAAGAAGCACACCGCACAAACCAGAGGCTACAATGTCAATCGTCCTGTGATGGAACTATGCCACGGTTCGTTCACAGCTCAACCAACTTTTTCCACACCGTAACACTACATACATAGCATCACAAAAATGCTTATTGACCATTTGGTCAGCATGTCAACGAAACTGTGGCCCCCAGCTGCTCTGCTGACCAGTGTTTGATGGCGGCATGGCCTGGTTTAAGCTGCCTACCAGCAGCTGTGGCACTACAAGAATGTGAGGAGTCAGCAGCCAGGGCCTCATGAACCCACCGCCCAACTGCCCGACCAAAAACAATGGCAAAGACCCTGGCTGCTACCCCCACCTCAGCACAGCCCAAATACCACAGGCTATTCAGTAGACCGGCCACTCAGCCAGACTGCTCATGGACTCTGATGTCCTCATCCAGATCACTGTAGGGCCAACAGCACCGTATTAGACCCTCCCTGCACTGGTGACTTCAATACCACTAAATGTGTTCCGAGTGGATTCATGGAAAATGCACAACAACAGAACTCTGGTAACTGGTCATGATGGAACATAAACCTATTATCACTAAACGTGCATGTGTACTCAGATTGGCAATGCATATTCTAACTGAAAATGTTAACATCAGGCTACAATCCAGTCCCTTCATTTAGTGAGGTCACCTGGTCTTTAGACATGCTAGAGTAACATTCACAGCCTCTTTAGAACCACCACACAGGAAAATGCTAAACGTTTGCTCACAATGACCAGCATTAACAAGCTGCCACATTAAACATTTGGATTTTCAATATTACTGCCTTGACTGTATGACAGCCATTCTGGACACCAGACACCAATTGTACAGTGGTCAAATACACACTTTGCAGTAGTGCACCAACCAATGATGTCAAACAACAAAATATTCAACAGCAAGTTGTCATTAGTGACTGAAGTCGTTTACAGATATATTCTTACTATAAACCGAGAACGCTTAGCCACAGCGACCATGACTTAATATCAATGACTCAATAATATACCAACAATGCAGCTTTCCGTAAATATTGCGTCCAGTAACAAGAACAAAAAGGTACAACTGCATGTGTGTAGAAAAATAATTCCATGAGGTCATGTGGTTAACCATACGACGTGTTTCAAACCGCTATTTTGCTATACAGCAATTGGGCTACCCAGTTCAACTGTGGAAGAAAACTACCTCTACCCTACTGTCTGTGCCTCTACCTCGCAAGACAGTGGTCTCTTATGTCTGAACCAAATTGTTTCCAATGACCTACGAGCCATCCAAGGGCTTCAATACAGTAGCCTATAACTTGATTATGCCGTCCTAATCTATGGGAAGAAATGCGTATCGGCGTGCGAGGCATCGAAGCATTTGACTAGTGGGGTAAAAAGGAAATCCACCGCGACAAATGTACACTCATTCCTCAACGATATCTCACCCATTCACGAATGTCGACATTGGTGTGAAATTAAAGTCATTTATTTAAAATAAGGACAACGGCCAACATGTACATAGGCTACTGATCTGCGGTGCCCCTAGCGCGAACGTAGGCAACGCTTCGTCGGAGGCACCAAGAGTGGCATTTCCCTCTACCTCGCCCGGCTTCTGGCTCTATACGTATTTTTAAAAGAGCAGGGAAAATAACATCAAACATGTGGGGGTATTTCCTGAACCACCCTCCTTGTTAATGTTTTGCACGCCTAAACACGGTGCTTTACTCAGATCGGAAGGCTTCAGCGAGTCCCCACCCCCACAGGCAGGTCTCGATCACGACCTCGGCTCCCTTTACAAGTTACCGCTACCAGTGCAGACAGAGTCGGATTTCAATCCAGGCTCCTCCTCGACTTCCTTTCCATTCCAACCACATCGGCCCAAGAATTTTGTATCCCTTTGTCCCTTTCAATAAGTAAAATGCAACTATGAAAAATCGTCATCGACGCACATTTAAAGAAATTACAATGTCAAAACTTTACTTTGCGTATTCCCAAAAGCAATGATGAGTTAGACTGATACATAACGAACAACACGGACACAGATTGAAGACATGTGTTACAACACAGCCGAGAGAAATAACTGAGGAAAACGTATTCCTAGATCATGAAAATCATGTTTCTTTAAAATAACAATACATGGCGTTTCAATTGAACGTGGTACCGCATCGTTTTACCCTAAAGCAGCATGAGCTAACAAAGTTACCTAGCGTACTGGCTTTGGGGGACTAACATTAGCTCTGGGACTCTTGATTATTAATCGGCTAAATCAAAAGTTTTCCTACCCGAGCAAAACACAAAAACAGAAATGTTGGGTGATGTAGCCGCCCTGGTGCTAGATCGTAGTTCTTGCTTAAATGCACTGCATGAAGTTCAATCCCTTCAACTACCAACCACTCGTTACCCACCACCCACTCCATTAACAAGGAGTGTGTACACAAAGATGTTTTGGATGGCCATGCATAGTCAAGTCACTAGAAAGTATCACTAGCCAGCCAGTATTCCGTCAAGGCAGTTGACTGCAGTAACGGTAGTGTTACATTACCTTAAGTTTATTGCATGGATAGAGTTAAATTATGTGAGTAACATTACTATTACAAATCAAGTAATGCAAAGCGGGAGCTCACGTTAACGTTTGGCACGAAGTCTGCTAAGAAGCCCGCTAGCTAGGAAAAACTATAATACTGATAATACCAGCTGACGCTACAACCAATTTAAAAATACAAAAGCACGTTAATCCGCGTTACGCACTACAAATTAACGTAAAGTAACCTTAAGCCGTTTGAATCAACAACAAATATTAACGAAAAGGTTAACTTAATTCCTCGGTAACGTTACATATCAACACTACAAACCAGAGGCAATTATTGGTTACCATTTACATTGACGTTAGCTTGCCAAGTTTTAAAGAATCCGGTAATGAGTATAATATTAGCAGATGAGCGGCTAACCCTCAACGTAAACCAAGAATATTGGACCAAACATGTTCCTGTTAACGTTATTTACAACTCGATTGAAGATGAACACGTTTACAAGCAGTTTCCAAGTAATTCTATGTTAACGTTAATGAAGTAAATGAGGGATTCAGCTGCTACTACACCTCCCGCTACATACAATCGGTAAGTTAAAGCGTAACCGGTATCAAAAATAAGATCCCCACACATTAAGTAGACGGTTAGCTGAAATTAGCTAACAAGCTAATGTTACCGCTATCGCACGATACAAAATCTCAAAGCCAACTAGCTAACGTTACATGGTTAAGCTGATCTAACGTTAAGACAATATGTTGCTAGCAACACCACTAATGTTAGCGACCATGTGAACACAAACCTTTGATACTAAAGGAGCACTATTTCAGTTTAAACTCACCCGAGAAAAATAAGTATATCCGTTTCTCCCGTCAGCTGTGCAAATCAGTGGCTTGTGTTAAAAACAGAGAAAACCAACAAATCGCCACTACTAGGTTACTCCACCTCCAGTCGCTGTTGACGAAGAATCTCCGCACACCAATGTTGCTCTGGCAGGGTGTGAGGGGAGGGAAGATGGCGTCGCATCCTGTGCAAGCCATTATAACAACTCTTGCGGTTGCTGTATCCTGCCGCCACAGAATAAAATAGATACCCTTCTTTCAAACAGAACAGTAAAATAGACCACAAAACCTCAGAAATTAATAAAATGATGTCTGGAAGTTTTATTTTCATCTTGTATATATAAATTTCCATGTAAAAGACAAAATATGTTTTAAAAAAACGATTGTATTGGCTTGCATGCGCAGGGATACAGCTGTGATGTGAGCGACTTGCCTATTCATTAACTTACGTCTCCTCAGCGATGTGCAAGCTGATTGTTTTTTTCTTTTTTCTTTTTTTTACTTGGGCTAGGTATCAGGCTACAATATGAGGTACATAAGGAAGTGCTGGTTTATCGTTGGAATTAATTACTCAGTATTTGGAAGTAAATTTAATTTATCCATGCCATCACATTAGAGGGCGTGGAAACTTTAGGATAGGCTACATTCCATCTCAAAGGAACCCTACAGCAGGGTATTTGTCTGAGGTCAACTTGTTGACACACTGGAGGTCAGTTCATCTGCCGATGCCTTCTCCAAACCCTGTAGTTGGGCATGTTTCTGTGTCACATAGGCTTTCGATGAATTAACCTGGATTTTGCCATGTTTCTGTGCAGAGCATTTGTACAAAGTAGAAAATCTAAAGGACCTGCATCAGTGCATGGATAATTCTGTAATCAACAAACCTGGACCATGTGGAGCAGTCACAAACTGCGTCGACATCAGCACAAATTGGCAGTGATAGAGAGCATTGCAGTGCCAGCACTGAGAGGTAGCCTATATTATTCTATCAGTTCACAAAGGTACAGGACCATAGAACAAGTGCGAGAGGCTAATGGAAGTGTTTTAAAACACACACACACACACACATAAGCTTAATGTGTGACTTGGAACGTGTAGCCTAATGCAGGCCATTTCTAAAATAAATCACTGCAATGTGAAGTCCAGAGGCTCGTTTAGTTTAGGCAAATCATATTAATAGCAAACATTTCTGATATAAAACACAACACATTGATTGTGAATGTCACCGGAAATAAGTGGGCTAGGTCTGCAATTAGTGATTTTGGATGGCCTGATTTTTTTTTTTTTTTATATATATATATATATTTTTTTTTTGTCTATGTCCTGAAAGGATGAGGTGAAGGTGTTTGCTAGGCTACAGTTTCCTGTTACAGGCGAATGGAACTTTTATTTGTTCTGCTTCTAAAGTTGAAATGCCTCAGATAAGGTTATAACTAAGCTATAGGCTAAAGGCTATATTTTATGATTGCACAATCCATTATTAGCCTCCCTGTCAAAAAGGTGAAATATTTATACGCCTAGGCTACAATGACAGAAGCTCATAGTTTGTGTCTTAATTATGTCGTCTTAATAGTTTAGTTTAGCAATATAGGCCTAATGTGTGTGACCAGTGTTGTCTATTTCCAGTTTGAGACCATTTTCTGACTCAAATGTAGTGAGTTATTAATTTATAAGGACTCTATAACCTGCGAGCTGAAAAGCAAGATTAATGGCTTTACTTTAGACAGATGAACCAACTCACCACCATCACGGATCATCATTCAATATAATAATTCTATGTTTATTCAATGAGTTTGTTAAATACATCACCTTTATAATTAGGCCAACTCATTAAATCAATCTCAGTTGGTCTTTCCCCTATTTCCTTTAGTAGGCCTACTGTTCAAAATGTAAACACAACTAAATGTGAAAAATAGAACATCCTAAAATCAATTTAGCCAAGATTGCACTTTTATTCCAAAGGATACAACATAAATGTGGTTGGCTGTTTATTACCCTTCAAGTAAAATCCTGAACAGTTTCACATAAATATACTATATTAAAAGTAACAAACATTACAATGTACTATGTCGTCTCTTGTAAAGAGGTGGTGAGTTAAGTTAAATCTCACTGAACATCTCATCTGTATGCGTAATTGGACCCATGGTAACGATGTGTGTATGACACATAGCTATTTGTTTTTACAAACCATTTAGATATCAGTGGTAGGATGACGATTAAAATAGGTAGGCCTATGATTTACATTTGTAGGCCTATTTGGATTACAACCCAATATTTTGTGCATAAGTTAAGCCTACATTTAGCACGGCCACCAATAGCACTGTGATCCACTTTTAAGTCCACAGACTACCTACTGTGATGCACCTGCCTCCAAGTTTGGGTGGACCTAGACAGAACAGAGCTTTTTAATTGCCATATTGTATGTTTTCTGTAGCTTAGCCCACTGCGAGCACACCCCCACCCCTCCACATATAAATATATTTATATTTTGAAAAATAATGCATTAACATTAAAAAAAAAAAAAAAAAAAAAACTCAGTATTACATTTGCAATGCCTACACCTCCTCAGTGGCAGTGCGCTGTTTGGTAGTCACAGGTTGTGCTCATAGCCAGGAGTGTTACATTACCTCAAGGAAAACTCAGGTCATACATCCCCACATGGAACGACTGGATACACTGAGCAGTTGATGTGTATGTATATGTATATTTTTGTGTGAGACAGAGTGTGTGTGTGTGTGTGTGTGTGTGTGTGTGTGTGTGTGTGTGCGTGAGGGAAGGGGGAGTTCCCTTGGGATACTGCAGGGATTGATGCAGAGTTGTGAGGGGAGGGGCTCCATTCTTTGCCAATGAAAGGAGGCAGCAGACTAAAAACCCACTTGTGTGCTGGCAGGATTGTGTATCCTGACCTCTACTTAGCCAAGGGTCCTGACTCCACATCCTGACAGGGACAATATTTGCAGCACCTCTGTGTCAGAGCACCCAGCTAGAGAAGGTGCAAGCCTGCTGCGACCCAGTCTGGCAGGGCCGAGATGTGTTAATATCCATTTAGCAGTGGTCTCAACAGGAGCATGACCACGTAACACCGCCGTATTCAGAACAAATAATCTGCTAAGATACAAGCTCAATTCAGCCAGGCTTCTGAAAGGACATGCCACTGCTGCTTAGGTGAAATACAGAAATATTAGGTATTGATATTTATATATACATCTGAAAGAACAGCTTTAACATTAACACTCTAAATTGGCATCTTAACGTTTCTTGAAAGAATTGTTACAATCATCATTCACAACCAATATGTTCAAAAAATAAGCAAGCATGAGCAAATGCAGTTGTCCTGCTTGAAAAGAAAAACACTGCATTTTTCTGTTAAAATCCTATTAAGTTGTTCAAATATCTTTTCAAAAAAATTCCAATGTCCTTTTACATACTTTTCCTCAGTGCTGATGAAAAATATTTCCTGTCACATTAGCAGAGACAATAGCCTATTGATTTTTGCAACAAACTTAGATTTGCTTTGATGAAAAGCTCACAACATTTGTAATGTTAATATATACATTTAATAGGAAATTGATTAAGTAAAAATGTACACATATAAATATATAATATTTTTTGTTTAAACGCATCTTACTCTAGCCATATTTTGAAAACAATGATGTCCTCTCATCTCCATTGACTCTCCATCTCTTGAGCCAAGATGACCAGTAATAAATACAACCTAACATTGCACTGCAAAATAATATTAAAACCAGACCATAAAAATCAGAATGGATGCTGAAATAGTCATTGCTACTAGCCCCCTTAGCCATAACCTGTGTTAGCCTTCTACTACCCTAATTCCGAGGTCTGCTATAAGTCACTCGCTTCATTGAGTAACAACCTGAATCCATGCTTCCCCCTTTTGTGTCCATTGTTGAGTAGCTTTTAGCGACAGTCTGTAGCCACAGCAATACTGTTTGAATTGAATGCCTGTATAACCATTTAGATGGGGTTTAGCAAATAAAACCTGACCTCTTTTCTCTTAAACAATTCAATTTATGGTGACCTCTGAGGCACATTTTTAAGAAATCAGACATGTTTATTTACAGGCAAAGTATCACATTTTACACATATCATTTCAGTGTATCAAATTCAGATTTTTTGGGGCTTTATTTAAAAAAAAATGTCCAAGATGGCAACAGTAACAGCATGTACATCCAGGAATATAGACTTACCCTGTAAACAAATGAATTATGTAGTCTAAGGTACCATCAGGAAGGTCATAATATTCTCTATTCAATGTCTAAAGAATAACATCACCAGGAAATATTGGTTAATTTTCACACATCAGAGTGGATTTGATTCAAACACAATGTCCCATAATCAATTGTTATCACACAAAGAAAGTGAAACATTGATTTGATGGTTGTTCCTACTTTTGATATTTTTTTCTATTTAAAATATCACTGCTGTTTTGTGATAAACATCCCTTTTGTAGTCTTCAAAAACTACCTATACTTCTCCTCAATGAACCTGATCTGTCAACAATTCAAGGAAAGCGATTGAAGGAGTAGAAAAATGAATTCTGACAAAGACGTTAAGTGTGTTCTGTAGCTGAATTATGTGACTTCATCAAAGAATCATAAACATTTTTCAAAATGTAGTGCCAGCCTAAAATACATTCATTATGGTTGTGCAAAAGGATTCTGTATATTGCAATGCATGATTATTTATTGTATATCAACACAACGATTTGAAAATAATGCAGTTTCAAATAGTGTTCAAATTGTGTTCACCGCCATTTCCATGACTTCCATGCAGTGTATACAATTGGGATGAAAAAATAAAATAAAAAAAAGAAGAAGAGAGCAAGTCAATTTTATGGGGATTTTAAATTTGTGAATGACATGATAACACATTCTTAGAATACCTAGCTCTGTATCCAGTGGCAATAAAATATCTCACGTAGATGCTCAGGCCAGTTGCAGCATGACAGCATATCATCCCAAGTTAGATGGAGAGATTTTAGGTGTTATAATGCATCTCATTAAATCTGTAACCCTTAGTAGAAATAGCCAGGTGGATTATGAAGGGGAACAATTCTATCAGACCTGATAAAGTGCCTGCTTGGTATTCAGCAGTAAAATGTCCACTGGAATATCAAGCCAATGCAATAAGTCTCTCATCCTGATTTGTGTTGAACCATATCTCTTACAGGGTGTTGATTTGTAGACTTGATGTTACTCTGAAAGAGGGAGAGCTGCCTGTAAACAATGGTGGGATTTAAGAGCGACAGTGTATGACTGAGCACTTCTCTTAATCCAGTTAATGGACAAAAAGAGAAGCCTGTATTATGTATTTAAAGGCCTGTTGAGCAGTGTTTTTCTGCTACAGCACACTCCTGTCATATCGTTATGAGCTGACGTGAGGAGCGTATTACTGTATTGACATCCAGAAGGCACTATGACAGAGAGGAGGAACTACAGTGACACAGAGGGGTGAGGTATGTACAACACCTTTGTCTGATCAGAAATGTGTGGGATATGATTACGATTTTTACTGGTCACATACTGCATGTATGGTCGGTTTATTTTTCTACTCATTAAAAGATGTATTGAGTATTGAAAATATAAATATAGAATATTAGAATATTATATTAAGCTTCAGTCTTATGCATTTAAAGTGCTTGCCATTTATTTAATAGGATATTGCAAGCAAACACATATTTAAATCCTTAACACACTCACACACACACCAAAGGACATGCACACACACACACATACACACACACACACACACACACGTACACAAGCGCAAACACACACACACACGCACAAACACACACGCTGTTGTTACAGCCAGCCTTTGAGGTAATTGTAATAATTCTTTTGTGGAAGGATTAGAGGAGGACTGTGGCAGTGCAGATGGATACGGTGGGAGAGTGCTTTATATCAGTCCAACAGTTTTAACACTGATCACTGATTCACACTCAAAACTGACTTCATATGACTGATTCATATCCAGGACTTCAAGAATTCATATCAGCCTTATTTATTTTTAAGACTGAAATCAAATTATCCTCATTTATCGTCATGTCAAAATTCATATCGGTGTGATTCATATTTAAGAATTATTTCAAACTACTTTGATTTATCTTTTAGGATGACATGCTTACATATAATTTTTCATTAACTTCTCAATCATCTGTGCTAAGTGACTTATTTCTACTGCTGTTGCAATTGCTGTTTGTTCATGCTGAGCTCTGATGTATCCTAAGACTGCAACATTTCACGTCATTTTTTGCAGTGCATATTTGACAAGAATTCTCACAGCTCTGTGAAATCAATTAATTTTGATCCACTGGTTAGCTGTAATGAGCAATTTGCTGCATGCTGAGCTAACAGACATCCAGCATCATGCAAGTGCATAAAACACATTATTATCCTCACACACACGCACACGCGCACACGCACACACACACACCACACACACACACACACACACACCTCACTAAGCAGTCCCTATCATGGTGCATGGATCTGTGGATGCAACTTCTCACCATTTGGCAATGCAACAACTAAAACCCTCAATGAAATGAAAGCATTACAGGGGGTAACTAAAGGAAACTCTAATACTGACGCAAGGGGGGAAAAAAAGCAACAAAAAGTGCTGGATTTTTCTGCTTGTCGTGAAAGTGTGAGAGAATGACAGAGAGGGACAGAAGGAGAGGGGATGGGGAGAAGAGAAAGAAAGCAGGGGAATATAATCTCATCATGCAGGGTCATGGTGCCTATTTACCCAAATGCAAAAGGGGGGAGCGTTCTTTAGAAGCGCCCTGCTGAGCCGAGTGAAAGGCATGAACAAATCAAAGACAGAGCTCATCTGTGTTTATATTTCCACACAATGGAAAACCTACTCTTTGTATGGCATGTTTCTGTCTTTTCTTTCCCTCTCTCTTTCCTCCCTTTATTAGGGTACGAAAAACGCCGCACTGCTCTCGCTCACTCGCTCGCTCGCTCGCTCTCTCCTCCTTCCCCTCCCCCCTCCCGACTTGTTCACGCCATCCTCTCCTGTCCTTCCTCCATACAGAGGAAAATTAACATCTCTCTCCTCCAGGAGAGATTTTTTTTTTGTGTTGTATAATGCAGAAATGCTTGCGTGGTGACTTTGAATGGCTTTGTGGGTTTGCAGGTGCAGGCTTCGCCCCCATCTGCCTCAGCCTGGTTTCCAGGGCGCATTCTTCTGCTGGTGTGGCTGTGCCGCTCAAAGGTATGTCTACCTCTCACTCCAAGTCTTTATACAAATGGTGTCTGTCGTCCCTGTCTTTGTCTGCCTGTTCCATAAGAGTCTCTCTGTCTGTCTGTCTCTCCCCTGTGAGACTGTCTGCTGTCTCTGTGTGTCTGTCCCCACTCTCCCTGTCCCCCCACCTCGGTCTCTTCCTCCTGCGTGTATATCTCTCCCTCAGTGACAACAGCGATAGAGGCTTGTGCAGTGATAAGCAAACGTCATCCTCCTACCCTCTGCCATGTACAAACTTACACACACACACACACACGCTTGCACTTGCGCGTACATACTCAGGCACACATGCTTTATCAAAATATACAACACAACACCATCCCAAAACAGAGGCATAAGGCGCACAGCTGAAATGGTTGCCATCATCTGTCTATAATTTGCATGGAGCCCATTCTCATTATCGCTCATGCCTGGCAGATAGTGTGTCATCCCGTTCAGCGTATCTCATGTATTTTTCACACGGATAGACAGACGTTCCATATAGTGAAAGCAGACTGACACCTCTCCTCATCCTCATGTGCGTGCGTGTGTGTGTGTGTGTGTGTGTGTGTGTGTGTGTGTGCGCCATAGAGAGAAAGACAGAGAGTGGAAGACAGAGAAAGTAGGGGGTGGGCATATCCCTGTGTCAGCCGGCTGCATTGTTCTGAGTTCTCCTCATCACTAAACCAACAGCAGACTCCACCCGATATACACGCACACACACACACTCACACACACACACATACATAATGTGTACATAAAATATCTGCACACACACACACACACACACACACACACACACACACACACACACACACACACACACACACACATACACATACGTACCCTAAAAAGCATAAACACAAATGTGTGTGTACCAAGACAATTCTCCTCTTCCTGGTCCTGTTAATAGTTTGAGTCTCTGAGAAGGTGCATGTTTGTCAATCTAGTCAAACACCCTCACTGCACATTTCACTGTAATTATATCACATTGGCTTCTCACATTGAATTGACTTGTTCCATTAAACTACAATAAGGCTACATTAACTTATACACTAATCTCTATGAGCTAGAAGCATATGGCTTTGATGAATATCAATGTTTCAACAAAGATCTTCTCAGGTTTGCACCTCCTGTGAGAAGACTCTGATTAATCGCCATTCAGCACTGTATAGTCATCTTAAATACAAGTATCAAGCGAGCAGTAGAGCTGAACACAATGCTCACCTTTGTGAATTGGTGAGGGGCCGAAGCACGGTTCCATCACCCTCCAGAGCAGCGGCTATGAAAGCCTGTCCTCCGCTCCCACAGGTCCACCCTTCGGAGGGCGAAGTGAGAGCTCATTTAAAATAAAAAAGGCATCGTGCGAGTCAAAGCGGCCCGCTCTTAATGGGAGCGCGAGTGGCAGACATGCTATCCCGAGTGTGCCCAACTTTCATGTACATGGCTGCGGCGACAGATGCCTCTTTCGGGGGCTTTTTTTCCTCCTTTTCTCTATCTTTTTTTAGGGGGGCCGCCTGCGCCCCAATATTTTAAGCCCAATTTTCTATGGTTTGATTTAGCGGCGATGGGCTTGATGCGGGGAGCAGGACGCACAGCTCAGCGGGTGCCATTAGACATGGTGCTGTGGCCCACATGAAAAGAGTTCAAGAGCGGCGGGGGTGCAGGCGTCTGCTGCTGGTGCTGCTGTTGTGTGTGTGTGTGTGGGGGGGGGGGGGGGGGGGGGGGGTTAGAGGGTGAAGGGTGTCACAGAGGGAGAGAGCTCAGAACTTTCTCCCCTTCTTTTCCTCTCATTTTCCCAGCGAACCCTGCGGCCCTGGAGCGGAGCGCGCCGCTGTGTGTGTGTATTTAGCACGTCAGTGGAGTCCGGCGCGGGCATGGCACCGCTCGGCTGGGTGAAGCCAAACCAGCTGCCACTGTGGAGCTCCACACAGAACCAGGGGAGAGGAGGGGGGATCACATTTGCAATTTTAGGCCCAGGTGTCATATTCAGACTTCTCGAATGAGATCCATTCAATTGTCAGACAAATTTACAAAGTACTAGCTGCAAGATATGTATTTCGGGTCGACGTTGCCCCTTCCATGTAGTTTCCACAGGGTTTAGAGTTTGTGTTTGATGCTTGAACGCCATGATGGGGCACAACTCCCTTAGAACACAAGCACCAATAAAATCCCATTTCCCACTGTTCTGGAGTAATCCGTCTGCAAATGCCACTATGTAAATGTGATGTAATAGAAGCTGGCTGAAATTCAATAGAGGAGTTCAGCATTATCTGTAGGCATTTCAGTTTTATCCAAGTTTATGATCTGCACAGAGGTCTAGACTGCATGCTCTGTCACAGTAGTGGATAATTTGATAGATTGGCAGAGTGAGTGGAGATTAGAGATCCTATCACCAAGAGCAGCAGAACAGGCATCATGACAAGAATCAGCCTTCAGAGGACACTCAGACCATCGCTCCTGACACGGATGTGGGGAATCATCCCATTGCCGTGAAACAGCAGACTTCATCTGAGTGTTTGAAAGAAAAGGAAACAAAAACAAACCGGTTGACTTGATATCATGACAAGGTTTAGTCCCTCCCTGAGGCTGTGGGTACATTGAGCTGATGTTACATGTTAAAAGACAATGTCCATTTTCTCTAGAAAAAAAAATACTGTGCCTCTTTGTGAGAGCTATTATGAAGCTTTCCTATCAATGTCTTGAAATGTGATGCAATGTACTATATAGTCAAATTAAGACAACTGAAAGAAATACTCAATCAGTGAAAAAAAAGTGAAATGATATATGTACTGAAAAAATGTAAACATTCATCGTTCTTTTCAGGTGAATCTGCCACCTCCCTGCACTATGGAATAGGACACAAGCACAGAAGTGAAGCCCCAAATGATGTGGAGAAAACTCCATACTAATACTGGTGTGTGTGTGTGTGTGTTAGACAAGCTGATCAGCAGCAGCAGCATAGCAGCAAGAGCACAGCAACCTGAACACTGAAAATACCATTTAGTCATTCATTAAAATGGTGCTCTTGTTCAAATGGAATTAGCTTGTTTTTAAAGCTGCATAAAACATTTGCAATTAAATAATCTACATTTTAAAAATGTATTAATTATATGTTTTGCTTCACAGTCTGGCATCCAGTCTCAGACTCCATGTGGATGTCAGCAGCCATTTTCTGTGTCCAGCGTGGAGATGGAGTGTGGTGGCTGTGCAGTGGGAGGAACATTACATCTGAAGGAGACTGCAAATAGAGGGAGGATTACGGCCTTGGTCTTAGAATAGCACACTCTGCCAGTCTCAACTCAATTTTCCCTCCGTTTCCAGTCCGATGCCTCTCAGATAAAGTCTCTCCAGCGCGGGGCGCCGCAGGTCAGAGTGCTGATGCCTGTCCACCTGCCGCTATGAGCCTCCCACTGATGCAGTCACATGCCATGTAGCATAGGTGAGAAATCCACCTCATGATGATGCCCTCGTCTCTACTGGTTGGTTACCCATATTGGATCAGTGATCCTGGCCAAATTGGTGCTCACTAACAACTCCTTTACCACAGGGTTATTCACCAGGAGCACAAGCACTGATGCACAGCCCATATACTATATAGAAACCAGAGCTGAAAATGCTATTACCTGAGCTCATCTGAGAAGAATATACATCCTCACCATTTTTTAAAGAGAACTAAATTCACCATGAATTCTACTATATTTTTCCTGTAATCATTTTATAGGTGTTACCGCTTGCATTTGTTCAATTATGAAAGTAAGCCCTTGCCTGAATGGAATCCTGTGGGTAAATGATATAGCTCACGCACCTTGATTCAGGCAGAGGAGAAAAGGTTAAATGCTTATCCTTAAGCAGGTTGTTATTGCCAAAGGCATAATTGTCTTTGGTATTTCATCTTACACAGATGTAAAGCTACTGTCACGAGCCGTGGGTTAGGTGCTATATTTATAGGCAAGAAGTTAACAGCTTGATGATCCAATCTTACAGCAGAAAGTGTAGGTTCAAAAGCATCTACAAATGATAAGAAACATTAAGAAATCAGGTGAAAGATTATGACGGTTTTCTCTGCTGTTTACTTATAACACATCACATCCTGCATTCAAATATTCCTCAATAAAGGCAGGTTATAAAATCATTCATTGATACAAGATGTGTCTACTAAACATGATGGAGGGACTATTAAAATGTGTCTAGGTCATCCACCATCTTGTGTTGAATGGCTATCACAATGGTCTCAACATCATTCTGAGTAACTACAAAGAATAAGTAAACTAAAGTATAGAATGGCTCATCCTGATTGCTAGGACTGGAGAGCAATAAAGTCATGTAAACAGAACAAACAGGTAAAAAAAGACGAAAAGGTGCGTCTGTCTCTTATGTGTGAGCTAGCTCATTAGCACAAACAATGCACCGAAAGACAGTTTAGCTGCAAACTAGCACTAGTTGCTGTCTAGCTAATTACATTTTTTTGAAATGGTCACTGTCGAGAACAGTCTAGCCTACATGAGTCTGGAAGGGAGTCAGTTTTCTATCAAGGATGCTCTTTGGTATTGTATTAAACAAAAACAAAAAAACAGGGTGTTCTTAGGTGCAAATTAAAAGGCCTATATTCAGAATGCTATTTTTCCAAAAATGATAAAAACTCATATAGGCCATGAGGTCCTCATCAGGCATTTTGACATGGCTGGGGAGCTATAAACTGATGTGGCTAACAATGTCAGGCAGGTCTGACCATTCACATTTTCTATTGTATCAATAGTATTTAATATTGCCTCCTGAATTCAGCCACATTACATTTATGTCAGCATAAATGTTTTATTTTTGTGTGTTTTATGTGTATGTATTGAAATTAAGAGCATCACAGCAAAACCATCGTGTTCCATAACACAAATGAACCTATTTTTGTTTTACTTCTTCTCATGAGGTTTATTGTGAAGGGTTTATTAGCCTGCAGAGTTAATTAGATAGGTCGTTTAATTAGTTGTGATTTGAGTCTTCTAACATTACAATACTATTAACAATACTATATTAAGAATGTTATACTGCAGCATGAGGTCTGATTTGGTGTGTAGCAACTCAGAAGCCATATGGACACAATTGCCAGAGAGGCAGACACAGTGAGCCAAATATTTGGATGCTCCGTCACAAGTGTATGTAGCTGATTACCCAACAGCTACTACTCCTCCACTGGTGCAATGACGCATGCCTGCCTGTCAACCTTGGACTCAGGTTTACACTGTGCTGATACTTTTACGACCCTTTTTATTGAACACAGAAGGACTGATAGGAATCTACTGTAAAACACAGAGATAGCTGCTCTCATAAACCAAGGTAACGCGTGTGTGTCTACAAAATGGTAAGGACTGTGTGCTGAATTAAATCACGGGGGATGAAATCTTATTTCTCATGGAGGGACATCAAACAGGATACAGCATATCAGCAGCCACCTTAGACCGGCACGGCATTTCTAACTTTAACATCTAACATGGCCATGCATCCACTCCACTCCACAGACATTGGCTCTGGCTCTGGCTCTGGCTCGCCGCGCGTCTCCCAACTGTTTACACAGTCGCGCGTCCTTTCTTGTGGCGCTGACAGCTCTGAAGGCGGATGTGGCGGCGCGGTGGCAGGGTGGCATTGGACCGGCTCCTCATCCCTTGTCGCAGCGCTCAGCAGGGGGGACCCAATTACAGCGCTGATTAAGACACACTGCAGCACAAACTTAATTGGCTCCTCAATACCGAGCACTGCTCATTTCTTTCCCTTTTTTCCCTCCTCGCTCGTGACATTAAAAGATAACTGCACAGGGATGGGGGTGCTGGTGGTGGAGGAGGGTGCTGGTGGTGGGGGGGGGGGGGGGGGGGGGGATGGAGTGAGGAAAAACACATTTTTTTTCTCAACTCCGTCCGTTTCTACACTCCCCTGTGGCAGGGCTGTTTTTGAAGAACCTTTCCCAGCTTGCGGTAGTGGAGTGCCTGACAGCTTTGGCTACCTGTTGCCACCATTTTGTGTGTATTGTTTTGATAGCCAATGGATTGGTAAAAGAGGATGCTCTTTCCAGATAATAACAGTAAACGCGTCGCCTTGCTTATCACCGCTGAATTAAATGTTCGTCTCTCCCACTTATCTACTTGACAGCTGTTGGGTGAAACACTTGCAGTCCTCTATCATGATTGTGTCTCCTCCTGCTTGCTGTTGTGTTTTCTGACGGAGCGGGTCGTGATAAGGGCTACTCTCTCAGCAGGGCCAGTGTGTGTGTGTGTGTGTGTGTGTGTTATGGAGGAGGGGAGGAAGGGGGAGGCTGATGACATTTGTGCCTGGGTTTTGTAGTGGACTCCCTGCTGCGTGGTGAGCTGGCCTCAAAGTGAGCCTGCCCAGCAAGGCCTCCAAACGGCAACAACTGCACTCCCTTCCCCCACAGTTACACACACACATACAAAAAGAGACACACTCACACACATGCGCATTGCTCCCTCTGTCTTTCAGTCCTTCTGTCTCTTTCCTTCTTGGGCACATATGTGTATACACACACACACACACACACACACACACACACACACACACACACACACACACACACACACAATTCTACACCACATTTGGAGCACATGTGAACAAACATGTGTGGTAACACACACACACACTGGGCCCACATGCCATATTTAGAGCCTGTGATTAGCACTCACTGACCACATCTCCCCCACCCCCATATATGAAAAACAAATACTGGGAGAGTCATTTCAAACATGCCGTATGTAGTATCAGTTATATTATGAAAAATATGTTTGCTCCCACCAATATGCCATATATATATTACTATTTTAGACATACGTTATGCTCACCAAACTCTTTATTTTGATCCATAGTGATATTTACCTATAAAGCATCAGCCCTCATGAAATGTGAAAGTAGTGCCTAGTTAGAGCGATTTTCCTCAGGATTTGAGAAATGTATGGCAGAATTAACACAGATCATATTCCGACCGACTTTCCGGAGTGAGCGCTCACTCGGGCACCTTCCGGCCACCGCAGGGACATGGTGCGGAATGCTGATGCGCCGCGCCCTCACCGCAATCTCCATATCTCCTTCCTTCAGGGAGTCCGTGAGTAATTACAAAGCCAATGCTGTGATTAATCAATGGATCGGAACACGGACGATAACACAAACATCAACATCCAGACGCAGTCAAACAGAAAATTAAAATTCAGGCTAAGCAGGCATAGTCCCACATTTTCTACACCTCAGAGCCAAAAAGCTTCAAGCTGCTGTGTGTGTGTGTGTGTATGTGTGTGTGTGTGAGTGAGTGTGTGTGGAGGGTGGGGGGGTTAGCTGCTTCTTCTAACAGCTCAAAATGGGATTTGATGTGTGCTTCTGACTTTGTAGCGGCAGGTGAGGGGAGTATCAGGCAGCCCCAGCCCCTCTCCCCCCTGCTGGGTTTAATCAATAACATTAGAATGCCTCGAATGAGCCTTCGCCGCCGTAATCTGCTTTCTTTCCCGTGCTAGCCCAGGATTACAGTGTGTATGCTGGCACACAGTCATACAGACACACACACACACACACACACAGACAGACACACACAGACACTCACACACACACACACACACACACACACACACACACACACGCACAAAACACACACACTACCCTAACCACAAATACACACATACACAACCCATCATCACTACGCTCGCAGACAAACTGCAGTCCTCTACAACTGAAGGGGGGGGAGGAAGTTTTAAAGATCATTTCAGTTGAGCTTTTCAGGGAGTTGGAATTAATAGTGTTTCAGTGTTTTAACGTATTGCAGTGGCCTTTTGCCATTTGCAAATGGAGTCAAACTGACAGCAGTGTGGGGGGAGAGCGATGCGACAGAGCATAAGGCCAGAAGGAGAGGGTGGGGAGGAGGAAGTTGAGGGCCGTGAGGCAGGCGACCAACTCCTCACTCTATAAATCCTCATGGAGGCAGGGCCACTCCCAGATTCAGAGAAACAACAACACTGCCACACATTTTACCTTCAGCACGCACAGAAGGGATTTTTCACAGTGTACTTGCTCACAGTTGCCTTGTCCATCAGTCCCCAGGGTCACTGTTCTAAATATCACATTTACATTTTGATTGACCATGACCTCATTGTGTATTTGTAAAATATATGTTTACTTCTTGGAAAACATAGACAGGTCTTATGCAAAGTGCTAGGCATCTCAAATGCATTCCATTCCATGCGTTTCCGGAGGGCTTGTAAATCCCAGGAGTGATGGAGTACCTTGCAATGACCTTCTGACTTAACTGAACAACAAATACCACCATTTTAAGAATTATGGAATTATGGAATATAATAACGTTTTGTGTTATGTTGGAGTGTGTGGTGTGAATAATGGTTAAAACAGTGAGCAGCTGAACATTCTGGAGACATCCTCCACAAAAATATGAAATAATTCTGCAATGCAGCAACTTCAGAAATGAATGTGAATAACATGTCTTCAGCAAAAACAGTAGCAAGTTTACAATGGAGAGTTTTAGTTTTAGTTTACAATGTAGAGGAGCCTGCATTTGAATTAATAACTAAAATGATTTTAATCAAGGACCATGTCAATAAGTTAATATGATTAGCTCCCAATATAACTGTGTTTGTCTAGCACACAGGGTAGCATAGGAGGTAGAGCACTGTAGAAAGGTCAAAGGCCTTTTATTGTTACGGTAGACATGACAGCGTCAGGTAATATTATTTTTTTAAATCTAAGCTTATTATTACTAATGCTAGAACCACAGAAGCATTCCCTTCAGAGGCTGTTGAATAAAACAATATTTTATACTTATTTTACAGGCACATAGGCACATATTGTATCAAGATATCCACCAATGATAAAGTAATATTATATTTTTTGAGACGTAATGAAAAATATTCATGTCAGTCTGTGAGATTTTAATCGTTTCAGTGCAGTCAAAGAATATGAATATCAGGCTAAGAATGGTAAGGCGTTTTGTAAATTGTCATTTGCATTAGATTTGTATCATTATTTTGATTAAACATATATATTGATGTAGTTATGAAAAGAATAAACTTTCGAAAATTGAATTCATGTGTTTTCCTGTTCACAGACCTTGCAAGTGTGTTGTTGTTTGTTTGTTGTTTGTTTGTTATATATATTTTTTTATTTTCAGATTTTATACCCTTCATATCTTTCTCAGCACATCTATAAAAAACATTATTTGATTGTGTGATATGGAATGGATGGATATTACCCATCAATAGATTGTCTGATTTTATACATTTTCATACATTGTTTTCAACTTTTTAGAAATTCAATTTATTTTTTACTTGTTTTTTGACTCATATTTCTTTAATATCCTGATTTAGTTTGGGACTAAAAAAAAAATCAGAAAGAGTGAAATCAGCCATTATTAGATGGCGGCTTCACAGCGCCCATACGGACAATAAACCCAGAAGCTTTGTCACTTTGTCCAGAAAAGCATGGGCTCTCACAAAGGGCTCTGGGTCGGCGTGGCGTATCACTTTGAGGGAGACAAGGCGAGGAGCCTCGGCCGGCGCCACTGAGAGCCTCGCTAAGCCTGTTTTGTGTCCAGGGTCCACGAGGCTTCTGAGAGACACAGCAGCGGGCGCTCCCAAAACGGGACCTTCAGCTGGTTGTCAGCACTAATCATTCACCGGATGCAGATGAATGGCAAAGAAAAACAAAACATTGTCAATAAGATATTTATGAGACAGCCCAACTTATTTCACACATGCAGGAATATTGGAATTGGAGCCAGTGAGTGAACAACTCAGGTTAATTGGGTCTGTGAAGTGTCAGTGTCAACTTAAACTTAAAATACAGAACTCAAGAGGTAGTCTATGCTACATTTTTTGTAGGTTTATTTTCAAAAGTCATTTGATATGTGCTCGATTTCTTGGTTTGACCACCATAGGTTAATTAATGAATAAAGAAAATAAATGATCCAATGCATCATAAAACTGCCAGACTGATGAGTAATATGCGCTGCAATGTAATTTGAGTTGATTGTGAAAGAGATTCAAACAAAAAATGAAGCCACAGATCATTCCAGAAATGTGGTGTCACGTCACATGGTTTGGATACTTGAGTCTTGATTATGAAATTCTGACACAACTGACAATGATGCCTGTGACAGGGTTGCGTGAGAGGGTTGCGTGCGAGCACTGGAAAAATACAGCAAACAAATAAATTCGTCATTGCTCCCTTCTTCCTCATCGCTGTGAAGAGGAGAAGGGGATGACGAGCTGCCTTCATAGTTTGGATAAATTATGGGAGTACATTCAGGCATATCAAATAATTATCTATTTAGCAAAACTAACTGTAACAAATATTCAGTGTTTATCAACCAGTTACTTTTCAAAATTGTACCCTGACATTATCTTCATGTTGCCCATCACTCGTAATACATACTTTTTGTTTATACATTTGTTATTTGTTTTCTGCTAAATTTGTAACACCTTGTTTATCATTGCACACATATTTCCTCACTCTATTTTGAGCCAAATTGGAATTACGATCCCTATTATTTCCCATATAAATCAGTCAGGATGTTCACCTTGCTGTATTTTCCAGACGTTCAGTCAGCCAGTCACCAGATGGGCCACATTGAGGCACCTGAAACAGCCCATCTATACGTGTGTTTTTATTTCTATATTTATCCATATATAAAAGCAGAAAGTAATGAGGAGCCGTTAGCATTAGCCGGCATGTCATCTTGGCAGGTAAAATTGTCATGACGTTCTTATAATTGGGTGCAGGAGCATCTCGGTATGTACGAGCCATCACACACTGCGCTCACATCCTGCATTATTTAGCAGAGAAAGAGGCGATGCAGTCAGGTAGCGATCCCCTTTCACACCCCATTAGCCCCAACTGATCCAGCCCCGGCACACTGCAGCCACAGCAGCACAGCTGTACAGCTAGAATTATTCTACATCAGTCACACTGCCAATCCCCTCCCACACATGCACACACACATACACTCATACATACATACACACACACACACACACACACACACACACACATAAACACACATGCATACATACACATACACATGACATACACACACACACACACACACACACACACACACACACATACAAGTTCATAAAGAATATTGGTGTGCTAGAGTTTAGTGGTGGACGCCAGCCATTCTTTGAGACAGGGGTCAGAAGCTCCCTATCCTCCACACAGCACAAAGTAAAACTGGAGAGTGCTACACTCATCATTGTCAGACAGCTTGTAATTACAGCCTGCCATGGGTGAATCTGGGGCATATTTTCCCAAAGATATTGAAGAGAAGAGAACTGAAGAAAATAGTGGCAGAAAAAACTTGCTATGCTTTGAAAAGCATGGAGCTCTCGGATGCCCAAAACCTCTTCCAAAATCCAAAACAGGACAAAGAATACATGCACCGTGCTCAGCCGAGTGTATGCCTATTAATACATAATGGCAGATAATAACCAGATAAAATGCATAGATCACATACCTTGAGATGAATTTATCCGCTCGCGACCAATAATACCAGAGGGTGAGGCCACACCAAGACCAATTCCATATCCAAAATGTCCGCCCTAACCGAGGCAGGATATGCTGTCTGGCTCCTCGGCTGTAGTGTAGCCCTGACAGGTAAGACACAGCACACGAGGGCTTCGGCTCTGAGAAAAGTTTGGTTCCTAGATGCTTGCCGAGTGATATTTGTGATGTCTGTGAGCCCAAAGCCTTGAAGAAGCCCGCTTTTCTCCCCCAGTTCTGTGGACTTGGAGCTTTGAAGCCCCCCAACTGTGCACAGTATGGTCTTTGAACTGAGGAAGAAAATTGCAGATTTAAAAAAATGGATAAAAAGCCACAGGAAACTCCTGTCTGACTCACCCACTATTGTCAGTTTTCATCATTTTGGCGTGGTGCTCTGTTTTCTATTTCTTTTTTTTTAGATAGGGCTGTTTTGATTTCTCTCTTGTCATATGTCATTCATTGCATGCTAGAATTGATTTACCCACATTTAAAACGTTGTGTTAGTTTATGATAAATTGTCAAATTATTTTAGAGGACCTCACATTATTTTAAAAAAGCAAGAGTCAAATGTGGTGAACTAAAAGTTCACCACAAAAAAGCAAATGTTTTTGGGAGTGCCTCTTTGAAAAAGGTGCTGTGGCTCATCGTTCAGTATGGCATGCATTTATTACAGACTAGCCCAATAACATTAACATTTTAGATCTTTAAATGATGTAGTAAATTAAAAAGATAAAGCTGCATATAACTGAACATTTATATCCAATTGATAGAGATCCATCTATTGTACGGACTCTTGTGCAATAAATAGTCTCTCTTAATAAGAGTTCACATTATTTTGCGGTGGCCCTGAATAAATGGGACACCTGGCCTCAAATGTAATTCCACATGATTACACAGCAAAATACTTCCCATTAGTGAGGACTGGTTCTGTGTCTGATAAGTATTTGGGTTCCACTGCAGGTGAAACCACTGCACTTTGAACAAACAGAATTGACGACACTGAACAGCTCTCTGTTGAAGTCCCTCTCAAGAGGAGCGCTTACAACGCACCCAGACAACACACATCAGTTGTACTGAATCAGGGCCATATTAAGAAAAAAAAGTCATAGAACCGCTCTATTCCTCTCTAAGTTGCTAAAGGAACACTGTTGTCCCATAAAAAAAAGACAAAAAACCAACAAGCCCACTGACATTTAGGTGCTTTTCTGTGTGAATACGGCCATGCTCACACGAGACCCGAGGAGAACCTAAACCAATAAGACCATAATCCACATTGTTGGGGAGGCGTTGTGTTATGCAAATGGCCCTCAGCTGAGAGGGGCAGGGTATTTTTCTGCCTGTGGCTTTGATAACCCCCATTACCACAGGATTAGGTGAATGCTGATGTCCCCTGTCTCCTTGGACACTAGTTTTCCATGCCGGATTTAATCTTGTGATCCGTTTGTTGGGGAGGAAACGCTTCACTACCTAAAGTATTTGGATCCCTGATCTTTCTCTTTTCAGATTCGGGCGCTGCTTTTCAGGCCATACATGCGTCGAGACTACTTTGTTCATCTGTGTTTACCACCCATTACCCAACAGCATCCGCCTGTGTTTCGTCTTCTGCCAGCTTTTTCGGGAGAGAGGGGCATTTCTCTGCTCCCTGGCTGCTGTGCTTATCATTTTGCCCATCGATTTTCCTGCATGTATGTACACATTTCCCCACACACTCATTGATTTTTTTCAAGCTCATGGAATCAGTTCTGATAGAGAATAAGAGTTGCCGAGTGTTACGTTTGCCTTTTATATTTCTGTTTAAACTCTACTTCTTCACTTGGCACTTGCTCATATTTTTGGAGTTAGAAATAGTTGTTTATTGAGCTTTCAGGCACACAAAAGCTCAAAAAACTTTTTTGTTTGTTTGATATTTTAATGATCCAATATAGACTTTAACCTTCACTTTGCAAAATACATTTTTAGAATTTACAGTCTATCTAAAAAGGTGAACAAACTCTCATTAAATCACATCACAACAGGTTTCTTAAAAATCTCTTGTGCTTTCATCATCTGTTTATGAATGTACAACCATGTGTAGTCTAATGAAAATTAGGCTGTGCATTGAGATTTAATGTAAAACAATATCATGAAATGGATCTGGAGAGTAGATAATATATTCTGTATTTCTATTGATTTAATTCTACTGTTGTTGTTTCACAATGTAACTCAAGAATGGGGGGCTGAGCAGGTGTTGTAAAGAAAATAACAGCAACATTTATCAGGTGATGCACGTAAGGGCCGAATTGAGATGCTAATGTGCAGCTCCTCATATCAAATAGGAAACACTTTAGACATGTGTAAAATGACTCCAAAAAGCATCAAAATGTCCTCACAATTGATGTTGCATTTTAAAGTTGAAATGACTTCTAGGCCCAACACTTTTAGATCTCAGCTACCTTATGACTAATGGCACAAGGGGGCTGTGCTAGCTGCTGGATGGCAAAAGCATTCCGTTTGAAATATCAGGAAAGCTAAAATAATAACATAATGTATCACTCTGCCTCATACATGTCAATATTTCTGTGGTAAAGAAATATGACATAATAAATCTAATATTTTTCTGCTTAATTTCAACATGCACAAATATGCAACACTGTGGTGCAAGGCTCCATGCATTGGCCTATTCTGAGGCAATACCCAAAGGTAATGCTTTTGGACTATTTGCAGCACAAAAAAAAAACACACACACACATTATACAATCCAGTGCTTGGGAGTAATGTATTCATGTGTTTCTTTATATTTTATTCAGAGCGCAGCCGTGGTTGGAGTGTGAGCGCGTTCTCACAGGCTCCCTCTGCATCACCCCTGGACTCTGCGGGAGATGTGAGGAGTGGTGAGTGAAGGTCAGGGAGCTGGGCGCTGGGCGCTGGATGGGAGCGGAGCGCCTCTCCTCTCCTCTCTGCTTTAGTATTCTGCCTCCTTGAGAGCGGCGGCCATGCAGGGCTCGGCGGCGGCGTCTACGGCTGCTGGAGATCCCATCCAGTCAGCACACGCTCGGCTCGCCACTCGATAATTTGATCAGTGAGATCCCCCGGCCTCCCCGGGAAGTGGTCAGCACTTTGGCCTCGGGACAGCCTCTGCGCCTCTGCTCCTCTCCGGGAGAGCGCGGGGCTCAGCCGCTGGCCCTGGGAAAGGGTGAGCCAGAGGCAGGCTAAGCCGGCCTGGTGCTCTGTGCGCCGCTTCCCAGGCTTAGAGGGGACACACCAGCTGGGAGCAACATGAGAGGGTCAGCACAAGAATGGCCCATATCAGAATGTCCACTCCCCTTCTCAACAGTGTAGGTGATTAGCAGGGCTTTTACAGGCTTCTCAGAGGGCTCATTCCCATGCTGAATTTGAATAGTTGTGAAATGAAATGCCACAATATCCTGCAATGAAATGTAAATAAACACGTTTAATAATATAATATTTTATTATATAATATACTAGAATATACTATAATATAATCTAATCTAATATAATGTAATGTAATGTAATGCAATGTAATGTAATACAGTATGTGAATTACTGACCTTTTAACTATGCTCGATAGGCACTAATATGGCATTTGACAAATAGTTATCTGAATATTGCTAAAAAAAGAGTTTTACTTGCATACACGATGAAGGGCATTGATTTGTGTTTTTGCGGGAAACCATGCTGCTAAGAGCTTTATTGATTGCTCTTCGAGTCCCGGTTGTTGTGGCTAAAATGCAATGCTGGTCTCTGGGAATTTTTCAGGCTACTGGACCATGCCAAAGACAGCTGAGGCACGGAACAGGAAAAGAAGTATTGATGTTTTGTCATGCAAGTGAAGAGACAAGAGTTTCGAAAATGTTAGCGCTAATAATTTGGTCATTTCTGTCTCTTTAGAACGTGTTCAACACTAATGTATTCAACACAGCAACCATCGCAGTTCAAAGGCTCTGCGTCATCCTAGGGTACAGCATGTTCCATGAATAAGGATCACTGGTTGCATGGCCATCTAAAACACAGCCATCTGAGAGAGCTGCTGCTCTTTGTCAGAGGACACCATTCCTCTCCTGAGAGCTCCCTCAGCCCTGTCTGGGGCTCCTCACTATATCAGGCCCGCTGCTGATAGTGACCCTGGTCACCCATGGCTCCAGCATTCCACTGAGAGAGGTGACGTCTGGTGGCCCGGGTCCCTGAGCTTCTGAGACCAGCAGTGGTGCGGTCACAATGTCTCCATTTGCTGAGTAACACACAGAAAGCAAGAGTGGTTTAAACCGACTCAACTGACTTTTATTAACTCAAGTGATTGGGATTGATTGAGCACTGAGGGCACATATGGATTAGTTTGCAGTGGGGTAGAACCAAGAGGCTTGGAGAAGACTGGCGCCACCATTTCTCTGCTGTCACGTCCCATTGCGATCCCTTCAGCCTTAAGTTCTTCTGTTAGAAATCTATGCTATAGAGTGAAAGTGCATACAACAGAAAGGGTTTGTGTGATTAGTAAACAAGGAGGAAATCAGGGTGAATGCACTCACAACACCGGTCTCCCAAACAGAACAGAGCAGACACTCAAGAATGTCTTCAATCGAGTCACAGTTTAAGAATAGAAAAGGCGCCACATTTCAGCTCATTATGCATTCTGTGTTGATAAGCAGCTGTTGTCTGGTTGGATTTGAATGTGCGAGAGAGCAGTGGGCAAAAGAATAAACAGTCATCTGACCAGATGGCATTGTCAAAATGCTTTTCTAATTTTTTTGTTTCGTTTTTTTTTTCTTGTCTCTGCCGGAGCAGAACATCTGTTGGTACCATTTCACTCCCCTAAGCCAGTAGCAGTATCAGGCCTGGCTAAAACTGGAACATCTGGAGAGCCACACCCAGTGAAGGCCAACGCCACGAGCGCTTCAGGAGGAGGAAATCACTTTCCTCTCAGGACCAAATGGCATGGAGGCTGTGTGTTGACAAGCAGCAGGACTGAATGAGAAATGAAGGTCAACCTCAAAGTGCACAAACATGTTCGAAGCCTCTGCAAGCATGTGGACATTCAACCACAAGGGTGACAGTGAAAAATCCCGAGCACCAAACGCGAACAGCACGGACGCTCGGAGGAAGTTAGCGCTGCAGCTGGAAGCGTGCTAGCGCACATGACATTGAGCATCGGTCTCCCTGTCATCACGGGGGCCAGTTTGAAGCATGTGGAAGCGAAGGAGCAAAAAACAGCCCACGGTTAGCACAGCCCAATCGTTTCAGACAGGTGGCTGGTGTGAGCGGCGATGCCAGGAGAGAGGAGCCCGACTCTCCAGGGAGCGCGCCCAGAGAGGGGCCCTGCCTGATGAGAGGCTGCCTGGCAGGATGTGACAGACAGGGACGCCGCGCGCCGACTGCAGGGAGATGGGCTCATACTCGGCGTGGCAGGCCAGGACGAGATCAGAGGGAATCTCACAAAACGACAGCGATGTGTTGTTGCTATTGTTTGCAGGGAGCCAGGTCGGGAGAGGACCAGCCCATCCAGTCATATTTCTGGAAGGCTCATGCAGATTGATACACCAGGTCATCGCTGAACGGGTCTCGAAACTTCTGAACACGTTCATAATCCAGGCCATAACATAAACACTACATTTACATATTACAGAATTATTTTTTTTTTTTTTTTTTTTAACTAGGCTAAAATCCCTATCCTCTCTCAGCTTATGTAAGTCTATTGTCTTTCACAACTGCGACAAAAATTACAAACAGGTATTGTGGGATGCCTTGTGAATCTAAATGTTTTGGAGCACAAGCAATGCATAGATAAAACTGTCACCACTTCCTGATGGCTTTTAATATGACAGGTGTGATTGATGATGGCTGCCGGAAATATTCATCCACATTTAACAGTAATTCAGAGACTAAAATAGATTGTGATAGTCAATTTTTTTGAAAAGCAAATTCATAATGTTGACAGTGCAAACAATGCAAGATAATGGATGCCAGACCATTAGGAATGGGGGTGGGGGCTGGCATATGAGGGGGGAGCTCAAGCCCTCATTGCACTTTTAAAAACCAATGACATCTTGTTGGACTTATGGATCAATTTTGATTTACTGATATACATTGTATAGTTAGGTATTTTGGGCAGAATGTGGTCAAGAGCACTCTGCTGGTCATTATATCCATACACCTGTGACCTGACTGGTGCATAGAAGCAGCTTCAGTTGAGTACAGCTTTACTTTGGTAGCTGAAGAGTTTGTACAAACATTTCTGTAAGCAGCCATTGCTCTCATGACCGTAATTCCTCCTTCCTCCTTGCTGACTCACAACATGAGGACCAAAGACCTGTTGTGTGCATCATGCTTTCTACAATGACAACAATATAATGGCACTGTTATTTGGACAAAAGGGACATTTGATGACATAATTCAAGGTCAACATTAAATGATCATACTGTAGTGCATTGTGCATTTCTTGACAAAAGTATAAATGTTGGTCTAGGATGTCTATAGCAGGGACATAAGTATTTTTGTCCTTGACATGAGTTTAATTATAATATTCTATGAACTCAATGTTAATATGTGGTACTTTTATAGACGAAAGTCAATATGCTAAATTAATGCATGTTATAGCACAGAATATATGCTGCCTGTTACACTTGGTCCCCCATAGTTCTCCCTGTTGAAATTGTATATGTTTCACTTCTATTCATTGGATGATGACTCAATCCTGCTCATCTCATTACTCCGAGCTCAAGCCAGCCACCCAGAAAGGACAGCGAGCAGCTCCATATCAGAGCCAGGGATCGGTGATGATCTGGGATAATAGATTGCTCCATGAAATCTCCGTCTTGTTGCTGGCCGCTCACATATCGTGAGCAAGAGGCGTGCGTCGCTTTCAGCAGGAGGCGAAACAGCAACCCGCAATTACAGAGGTTAGATGAGGCAGGGATGATGGACAAGCCCGAGGAAGGGAAATGAGGGAGTGCACAGCGCAGCGTCCTGTGTTTACTAACCACCCCAGGCTGTAATTGTGCCATGCATGTAATCTGACTAAGGGCCAGCCAGCCGAGGAGCAGGAAGCACAGCAGCCTGGACCTTCAGTCAGAAGGGTGGAGTGGTGGGGGGATGGGAGGGGGGGGGGGGGGGGGTAGCCTAATCAGGTCCTTCCCCATGTAAATTATAATGTGCAAATGAAATGACCCCCGTGACCCCACATCACTGGTGTCCGCCTCGGTCCCCTCCGGCCCACTTGCAGATGTCACCTTCTCAGCCGAGACACTTCACCCGCAGTTCTGAGAGGACGTCTGTCTGGAGATAACTGGCTCATTGGGATGGAGGAGAGGATGGATAAACCCCTGCCTGTCAGGATGACAGGGGGACAAATCAAACTGGAAGATATACATGGATTTAGCAATTGCACATACTGAGGGAGAAAACATCACATTTCCTTTTATATCGTTAGAAGGATGTATTTGAATATTTCATGATAATTTCATGATTCATGTAGTAGTGACACTGAAAGTGGTGCTCCGACATCCTTGGCAGCCTAGCAATTTGACTTAAAAACAGTGCTTGGAAATTGAAGGGACGGCCTCTCTGAGAATCGGCTCGACTATATTCAACGAATTCTGGGAACAAGCTGAGGCTGCCATTCAATTTGATGATTTGAACATATAAACCAGTATTTCATGCAAAATTGAACTCTTATTGGCCATGAATCTCTTCTCAGGGAGTCCTTCCTGTAGCATACCAATGACATTTACAACAACAATATAGTTTATACAAATCATAGGGTTCACCTCACCAACAGGGTGGGACTGTGTTTGTCACCAAAGCACAGTTGTGCGCTCAAGGGGTTTTGGTTCAGTTGAAAAGACCAGTCTGGTTGAAGAGCTGTGACGTCAGCTGAAGATTGGTGTCAACTGCAGCAGCTGTGTGAAGCAGAGTTCGACAGCACCCAGTAATTTATGAGTGTGATATCGTCTCTTTTCTCTCTTCTCAAACAAGTGGAGAAATCAAGGGCATAGGGGATGAAGCCCTTAAATTGAATAGCTGCTCCAGAAAGCAGGAATGCCTTTCCAATCACTCCAGAGGGTTGCGTAGAGCAAATATTGACGCTGGCTGAGGGTGCGGGAAGCTGGCAGTGTTGGGGTTTAAATCTACACGTCCTATAAGGGCATTTATTGGTATAATTCTGTTGGTCTCAGAGAAGCTAAGCTTGCTAATACGCCAAAAAACATTCCCAGTCTGCATTTTAGTGACTGTTATTTTAAGCTGCACATGCAGCCATACATCTTGGGTATCACATTGACTCTAATGAATTACATTAGAGAGATTGCAATCTGATGGAAATTGGAGTGCTTTTTTGATGTCTTGTGAATGTGCCTGGCCTGGTGGCTCTGTTGAAGAGGCCTGGACTTCAGGCTAATACCTTTGTTGAGCTGCAGAGGCCATAATTGAAGTAATCACATATTGTGCTTCTTAAAGTGCACGCTATGCTTCGGCCATGCCCTCTCTGCCTCTCGGCCAAGGCATGGACAGCATCTCTCTCTGATCTGCTGGTGACCCATGCAGTGAAAAGCAATCAGAGGGACATTAACCGGCAGCTCTGGGCTAACATGAGGAAGATCACAGCAGAAAAAAGTGGCACAAGACACCATTAAAACCCTGTAGTTTAAAAATACAGCAGCATTTGCAATATTTGCAATCACTACCCTAGTCCTTTTATTGTGAAACACTGCAGTACAAAGATAGTATATAGACTTTTGGAAGGTTTACAATCATTATCGAATGTTGTGGTGCACATTTCATATTGACCAGTATCTCATAGATGGAATTAGTCCAAACTGGCCAGAGGCTGTAGTGTACTGGTTTTATTGCTCTGGTGAGAGTAGGATTTGTCATGATTTACACAAAGTTGAAGATTCTAAAAATGGCCTGTGTTTTTTAGTGTGTTTTTGAGTATGTGCGTGCGTTCGTGTGTGTTGCACTCAGTGTGTGTGTTGCACTCAGTGCCCCTGCTGCCACGACAGGCTTGCACTTGCTGAGTGTCCTGGTGTGTGTGTGTGTGTTTGTGTGTGTGTGTGTGTGTGTGTGTGTGTGTGTGTGTGTGTGTGTGTGTGTGTGTGTGTGTGTGTGTGTGTGTGTGTGTGTGTGTGTGAGTGCCTCATAGCTCCATCTGTGTTGCCTTTTCCCAGAACTGCGCGCGGGGCCTGCATGGGAGCCCTACAGCAGACCTGTAATTATGGGGGACTGGTGAGCCACAGACCATCCGTCAATGCCACAGCCCCATCATTTACTGGAAGTCCACACGCGAGGCCCAGCACGGCCGCAGCCCAACGCAGCCCGGCGCAGCGTCCAGGACACAGATGTCAAGGTTGGCAGGGCAGGCCCCTCGGTGACGGCGCTCCGCTGTCGGGGTGGAGCATCGTCCGGCTGCAGGAGCGCTCGCTGGCGGCCGGCCTGGAGAGACCTTCACCCGGCGAGTCCGCCGGCGGAGCGAGCGGTCGTGGGAGCCCAGGAGCCCAGCGGAGAGCCCGGCGGTCGGGGGGGGTGGGGGGGGGGGAGGTGAGGCAGCCTCTCCGAGCAGGCGGGGCCCTTTAAAAAACACTCCACGAAACCACGGAGAGTTCTCCAAATATGGGCGTGCGCTCTGCCTCTCTGTGTTATTTAGGGGGCTATTATGCTGCCATATTACTGTAACTGAGAGTGGAGCTGTCAAGTGAGAGAGTAGTACACTGTAAGTCAGAATGCGTAGCATGGCATAATATCTCAGTGCAGTCCTTTCCTTTCACTATCCCATCTGCCCAATACTTGTGCTGTGCTGGAGCTGTATAGCATTGTGAGAGGCTGTGCTGTACTTAGCATTTAATGAAGCAGAATGCTGTTTTTTATTGAAATGAGACGCTGCCCAAGAACTAGATTCTGTGCCAGAAACATTGAGTCATGTCTTGGATCCCAAATGCAATCAGCGTGCTTGTGCCAGCAAGGAAATCCTCGGGGACAAAAATGAGGGCCATGTTTACCATGGTGAGAAGCACAGTTAGCGCGTAAGTCAATAACAAACCTGTGAATGGTAGAACTGCACACTACACTCTGTTTTAATTATTTAGATGCCTCAGCTTGGTTTCTGTGTGACTGTTATGGCAGGGAAAACATCACAAAGCACACTGTTGTGGCAGCAGGAAACAGCCCAGCGCCCTACTTATTACCGCACTCGCTTCAAAACCATTTCCAAGATTCCCTGTTTAGCGTGTTTGTTTTTTTCAAACGCAGCCCATCTGCTCATCCCACGTCAGCTGTGCTGAAGGACCAAGGTGATCCGCTGCTGCCGGCCGGGCACCGTGAGGACCAGGTGGGCACCAAGTGCTGGCCTCCCCGCGTACGCGCGTGCCCAGGGGCGGGCCCTGTCAGGCGGGCAGATGGGTCACAGGTCCCTCGCACTCAGTGGACGCGCGGCCTCTGAACCTCCGGCCCCCAGACCCAGCCCTGCAGCACCTCAGCGGCCGCCCACCTCCAGACACGAGCCACATCTGAGCCAGGCAGGACGCCGCTGCCATGGCCTAGTTTAAGAATTTGTTTATAGGCCCCTCTCTCTCTCTCCCTCTTTCTCTCTCTCTCTTTCTCTCTCTGTGGTTGTGGGTGTGAGTTTGTGTGTGTGTGTGTGTGTGTGTGTGGGGGGGGGGGGGGTTGTGTGTGTGTATGTGTGTGTGTGTGTGTGTGTGTGTGTGTGTGTGTGTGTGTGTGTGTGTGTGTGTCTGTGTGTGTGTGTGTGTGTGTGTGTGTGTGTGTGTGTGTGTGTGTGTGTGTGTGTGTGTGTGTGAGAAACACACACATGCATGTGTATATGTGTGGAGAGGATTAGTGTGAGGCGTATGGTCCATCCCTGTGTTCAGGTGTGACCACACCATTTGGCCTTCAAACAAACCCCAAGGGAACTCCACTTTGTGACCCCTGCTGCTGTTGTTGTTGTTACAGTCAGAATTTAATGATATCAACATAATTAACAATCGTTATGTAATAAACAGAATACTTAATGTCACAACTTGTTCTGTTTAATCTGTTAGCAAAACCAGATCAAAATGCCATCAAGAAATCAAGATATTTCAATGACATTCAATGGAATGAAATATCTCAATGACATACAACGGCAGACTCAGCAATACTGAGCAACGCCCTGATATGAAATATCAATATTTCCTAAGAAGATGACCAAGGCCTTGCATCATGGCCTGCACGCTAGCAGGATAAGCATCAGATCTGTCCTTGCGTACCGAACTGTTTGCCTGCTGTGTTTGCACGCAAACCTGCAGCCCACGCCTCGGCAGCTCCAGATGGAGTCGTCTGATAGGGCCCTGCCACCGCGCTATCTGATCAGCCCGGGCCGTGGGACTGAGCGCCGCTCCTGCCTCACTCACACGTCACACACACGACAGTTCCTCTCGGATGTGCGCGACTCAGAGAGATGAAGAGATTGATACTTTGTCTTGTGGACTTGCACTGTGTGCTTTCAGGCCCTGCGTGGCAACATCCTATAGAACT
This sequence comes from Sardina pilchardus, assembly GCF_963854185.1. NCBI lineage: Eukaryota > Metazoa > Chordata > Actinopteri > Clupeiformes > Clupeidae > Sardina > Sardina pilchardus. The sequence goes on along the minus strand of NC_084999.1, from coordinate 33,711,886 downwards.
GCTGACTGGCCACACCAGTCTTCAGCAATGTGTTGGCAATCTATTAGTAGGCTCAGTTTAGCATAACACACTATTTTGTCAAAAGTGATAAAGAGCCAGTTGTGCTACTGCTAAAATAGATACGTATTGTATTGTATTGTATTGTATACGTACAGTATATGCATAGGAAAACGAAATATTTGCACCTGTCTCTATGATGTTGTTAACTATTGCCCTCTAGCTAACTACCATCCTTAATCATATCCAATGCTGCAGTAACAGCACGAGATAGGGTTTTTTTAGTCAATATATCTGATTCAACACATTTCAGAGCACTAATTCCAGTGGATGATATCAGCCGGCAAGGTCGCCAGTACGCATGGATGGAGCACATTATAGCTGTAAGGCATTTTAATTTCACTTTGATTCAGGTTGCTATCGTTCAATAAGGTGAGTGGTAATCCCCTCCACGCTGATTGCATTCACATAGTGGAGGCGGCTGAATGACAATGCTAAATGGTGGAGCTGCTGCTGATAAGGATGCTATAGAATTCAAAGCAGGAAGTGCTACAATGGCGGGTCACTCCTGCAGTCACAGGTGAGTGCTGCTCATCAGGCACAGTGGCACACATCCAATCTGCCACTGTTTGATTTAGATGGAGATATGAGCCGCTGAGATATCTATTAATACACAAATGAAGTCAGTACGCTATTACCCAAATAGTGTTTCCACATTGCCAGGGCTTCTCATAACACCAACAGCCATTCAATTTACTTTCATAAAGCAATCAGTGTTGCTGTAAGATAGGAATTGCTGTGACAAATGATATTATTTTCCTGGCCGTGTAATAGGAACAGGATGCTTCATTACCTCATAAGAAAGCAGCAAGGCATGAGAGCTATATTTTTAGGAGCCCTGGCACGGGCGCTAGCAGAGAGACTGGGCTTTTTTTCAGCTCTGAGATTTGAGCTAGGAAACAGAGGAAGCATGAGTGTGGGCTAATATGCATGCCCAGGAAGGTGACACCTGCAGAAACAGCTGAAATGTGAAGATTGAACTTGTGATGGCGGTGTTGTGTTCGCTCTCTCCACTCTCGACGCTGCTTTAGCAATTAAACAAAAATGTCAACACACACACACACACACACACACACACACACACACACACACACACACACACACACACACACACACACACTGCCTCAGGACGTCCTCAGTCTCACCCCCCGCTCCCCTCAGCACTTGAGAAATGAGGTGGAATGAGATGTAAATAGGTTGTTTATTCTGGGACTTGGATGGCTGACAGCACTGAGTCTGGCTGGGAGTCGTGGCTGGAGAGGCCCCGGCGTGTGTCACAGGTGTGCGCTGGGAGGCCCGCGGGGCCCGAGGTGCCCTGGGCTCGCCGTGCGGAGAGAGGGAGAGAGAGAGAGAGGGGGAGGGAGAGAGGGAGAGAGGGAGAGAGGGAGCACAGGTGGCACGGGGAGCAGAGAGAGCAGGGCAGCGCTGCAGCATGTGGCACTCGTCCAGACACTCACACAACATATGCCTGCATGAGGAGGAGCAGGGCACACGCCGAGAGAGAGAGAGAGAGAGAGAGGGATAGAGAGGGAGAGAGGGAGAGAGGGAGAGAGAGACTATTGAGGGAGAGAGTGCGTGGTTTGTTGAGTATTGCGTGGGAGAGTGCTATGCCCTATGCTCTTTCAAGATTTTTTTTTTTTAAGCCAGAGAAAAACATTTAGATATTTATTTAAATATTAATCATGCTGGTTTTGATGTAGAGCAGAAAATCATTAAATACTGTAAAACATTTACATTCTTGATGTGGTGAGATTTAGAAACACTGTAATATCATACAGTACATGTATGATTTAACCACTGCTGTTCTGTTGGGTTCACAAATGTAACTCTCACAGAAATGTCATTCTCTTCTAGCCTGAGGTTTGTGATACTATGTTTATGTTAGACCTCTGTTATGAAGAAAATGTAAACAAGACAGTATCTGAAGAGTATTATCAAATGTAACCAGAATTTAAGATGAACAGTTAACATATAGATCCAAGTAAACCTTGATCTATGTAGCTCTGAGCTCACTCAACCGAAAACTCTTCCTATATGGCAAAATTAATAATTCACAATGCCCACTTATGACCAGATATTTCCCAGAGATTACAACACACCCATAATTTTGTAAAAAAATAGAGCTCGTAAGTAAAGACTAATACACATCTGGCATGTAGAGGAATGTCGGTCCATAGGCAAGACAAAGCCCAGGTCCTCCTCTGCTCTGCTCTGCTCTGCTCAGCACCCCGGGCGCCGTTTGGCTCTGAGGCTCCTGAGGGCCCCGTCCTCCAGAGAGGCCTGCGCTCCACACCAGCGCTCCAACATCAGCCAGCAGCAGCCCGCGCCAGCTTGCATCATTATCATATTTCATCAATTATGGAAATGAAGGCCTGCTGTGAGCGCCAGCACCCGCGCGGCGGCGGGGTCCGCCCCAAACGCATGCAAATGAGTGCGCCCGAGGGCGGCAGCTGACCTTCGGCTTCCCTCGCCCGCTCGCCCGCCCGCCGCTCGCGGGGAGCTGCTCTCCAGGCGTGTCAGACCGAGCCGCTCCGCTCCGCAACGCGCCGCTCCAACCGCCGAGCTTGACAGCACGCTGGCCGCAGGGGAGGAACGGCTGGGGGCTGAGGGGGGGGGGGGGGTGGCGGGATGGGAGTGGGGCGGCTGGGAGCACTGCTTCTGTTTGTATACAAAAGCTGTTTGGGGCAAAACTGTTTTCATTGGCAGCATTTTAAAATGGCTCTGTGTGAACTTGGCCCTTTGCGAGTGCAGACGCCAACTCCGTCTCGCAGTCACTTTTCGGCACTCATGCGGCGCTGGAGTCCAGGGCACAGACTGCTAGACAACACACACACAGGGCAGACCAGAGGGCAGGTCTTTCTGGTAAATAACCCCCCCTCGCCCCCCCCCCCCCCCCCCCCCTGCATTCTTAAAGAGCTGGATACAAGCTTGGATATGCCGTTGTCTGCTTGGCTGTGTCTCCTTCCTGTGAAACAGCTTGTTCAGTGTGCTTATTCAGGAAGCAGAGGGTGTTTTAATATGATCACAGCCTCATTTAAACAGCTTAGGATTGCGCTGAATTAGATTGCAGTAAAACCTGGTGAGACATCTGATTATTGTTTTTAGCCTGGAGATAATCTCTTTTCAGCTCACGCAAAGCGAGCGTACCTAAACAGGCATTTATTTTACTGATGGAACATTCAGCGGAGACAATACATTTGGACAACGATGATCCATGAAAAGTTTACTTTCCAATGGGAGCCTATGCTAATTTGGGTCGGAAAGTTTAATGTCACAGTTCCACAGAACTTACAGCAACACGATAATAGGATTAGCCATAGCATGCATGATGTCGGCTTGCTTAAAGTGATACCTCTGTTTTTGTAACCAAGCATGAATAAATAAACCATCCGAATGGTGACTGGGATTTCGGTGTCTTACAGATGATAAACAAAGCCTGCCAATCATATTCTTGCTCAAAGTGTCATGGTGACAGTGCATGACATGCTCTTTTGGCAGCTCAGCGCTGACTACACGAGCGCCATTAGCATCTCAGACTAACATTAGCATCCACGCGCGAAAACATTCACATTCTGAAAGGAGTAGACGTTTTACACGCAGTCTCTAAAACATCCACGACTATACCAAAGGCCACTATCATCTCTGCAGGCCTTTGACACTCTACAGAGCTGTCATTCACTCTGTCTTATGGTCCAAAAGTAAAGCTTTGCTGTCGTTCAGGTGAAGTTCGAGCAGAGGACTGCTAAAGCGATGTCCTCCAGCGGACACTGCCTTTATCGTGTTCCTCGGGAGAAAGACAATGCAGAGGACACACAAGCCTTTTGTTTTGTGCAGGGAACTTCCTCGTCTCCCGATGAGCTTGAGCCCCACGGCTGGCGCGAGGCTGATTAGCGCTGTGCTGTGCGGCGGTGGAGTGGGGAGGCCCATGAATAGGAATGGGGGAGTCAGGAGTTTCGCTAAATGTAATCTGCCATCAGGTCCCAGCACTCTCTCTGCTCTGCTTCTCCTGGGAGATGCGTATCAAGAAGCAGATAAGATTGCTGATGATGCCTGGAGAGACTTGTGCTTCCACAATTTGCCCACGAGGACAATGGAGAGCCAAATTGTACAGCGTTTCTCCCCCCCCCCCCCCCCACCCCACCCCCAGACGTCTTGAGGATGGGGAGTGGCGCATCAGCAAAGTTTAAATGGAGCCGGAGATCTGCCTGCTACAAGCAGTGGGTCAACAAACTGCTGAGTCAGGGTTTACTGGAGCTAATCAAGCTGAAGTGAGAGAGTTGCTGCTGAATCACTCAGTGGAAGGTTGGGGTGTTCCACCTCACCTCCTGCTCTCTCCGCTCTCCTGTCTTGTGGGATCTTAGACCAAGTGTAGTCCTTCAGCTGGAGCCTACTAGGGGGAAGTTTCAGTCAATTCATGTGCGAAACAAAAACGACTTGGTGCTACGTATTGTTGTATACACTTGATATTCACTGTAGTCTTTTTGTTCAGACTGAAGTAAAGCGAGGAATTGCTGGAGAACATGGACGCCGTCCAGAGAGATGGGGCTGTAGTGATCAGTGTCTTGCAGTCATCCTGCTGCAAGCCCAGACAATAGCCACCTCAGTGGGCTGCTGCTGATACCTGTGCTGGAGGGAACAGACACATTGGTGTGTCCAGCAACACACACACACACACACACACACACACACACACACACAGTACCTACACACATAGACACACACATACACACACACACATACACAGTATCTACACACATAGACACACACACACACAGAGACACATACAGTACAGTACCTACTTACACACACACACACACACACACACACCACAGAACCTACACACACACACACACACACACACACCTACACTTACATACACACACAAACTCTCTCTCTTTCTCAGACTCTGTCTATCTCTCTCTCTCACACACACATGCACGCACGCACGCACGTACGCACGCACGCACGCACGCACGCGCGCGCACACACACACACACACACACACACACACACACACGTCCTCTGAATGCGTATGCACCCAACAGTGCTCAGCAGGGAAGGCCTCAGCCTGCTGTGTCATTACCAGAGACAGGCGCCTTGTTATCTGCGTCTCCCTCTCTGTCCCCTGTGCTGTATGTGTGTGTGTGTGTGTGTGTGTGTGTGTGTGCGTGTGTGTGTGCTGTGATGGTGCAGCACAATGAGCTGCAGCTCCAGCGCTACAGGAAGCCCTGCCTCTGGACCAGCTCTCATGGAGGGCCGTGCCTTGTAGGGTAATTGCCCGCATTTGCCACAGCGTCTTGTCATTGTTTTTGTTAAGGACAGTCCAAAATGCTTATGTTAATACCACAGTGACAATAGGAGAACAGGAGAGGAATACGGTGACAAACAAAGAAGCTCCGTTTTGATCTCTGATTATGTCTAGAATGAGGTCAGCTAACCCTCTGTTTGTCACATACAAACACGCACACGCACACGGACACACACACACACACACACACACGGAGTCTTTTTGCATACTCCATGGCACAAATCTCACTGTGTGACAGAGGCTCAGAATGGGGGGGGGGTGTTGGCCTGTCTGGCACATGGGCACAGTCACCCCGTGGGAGTTGGACTTGGGCTTCAGCCTTGGCACAGGAAAGGTGTCTCACCTGTCTGGAACGCTTCCGAGGCACCCCCGCCCACAAAAAGCATCAGCTGTGGCGGACATGTTCCCATGACAATGTGCTCTCGTGGCCGAGTCTCTCCTGTGCCTGCTGCTTGGCAGGGAGATGGGCGAGCACAAAGGCCAGAGTCCCTGCAGAGAGGGACACGCCGTGGGGAAGCAGAAGCAGAAGCAGTCACGCCGGAGCCCGTAGTGCACAGCTCCACTGAGCTCTGCTGCCTGTGACTGTGACTGCTCATCTCCCCGGTAGGCTGCAACCTCACATAGAACGAGACACGAGGATATACATTAGTATTCATAACGCTTTGTTTCTAATGTGTCCTATGTATCTTATTTTAATGTCATTAAGCACCATGACATTTGACTGCCTATTTTAAAGCCACCGCACCATATCCCTGGTATAGATATGTTTCTAAGCTTACCAAGAGATCAAAGAAACTTGTTTTCAGAATCTTCATTACAAATCCCCCCCCACCCCCCTTTATTTACTTCAGTTGCACCTCGTGGCGTCGGTTCCATTATAGCAGTATATGTGGAACATCTGCGATCGATTTTCATCCATTAAGAATTACCTGTACCGCCGCCCGGGCTGAGAACAATTAAATTTGGCTGTGGCTCCCCATTGGAAATCAATGGTAACTTGGCTTTCATCAACTTTTCAGCAGGCGTCACTGGCCTGGCGCTCAGGGAGAGCTGAGGGAGACATCTGCTGAAGGTGATCCTGGCTGTCACTCCGGCTCATCCACACCCTGCTGGGGGGAGCAAGGGGGCATGTTCTGCCCCGTCGCGCCCCACCACCGGCTCCCTCTGATCAGGCCAGACCTTGTTAGGATTCTCCCATTGTCCCGGCCCCATGCACCAGCAGACAAGAGCACTGAGCCAGACATGGAGGAGGCATTGTGAAGGTCTTAAATACTAGGATGGGTGTGCATAGGAAAAGCATTTTTGCTTCAGACTGTTACTGATAAATAGTCTCAAAACAAGGTACATTTCATAGTATAATAATATTAAAAACAACTATAGATTGTTTTAAAACCATACAGAAATATTTTTATATGGTTCAAACCATGCATTTTGGTCCCTCAATAGCCTATGTGCTGACAAGAAATGTTATTGGCAATATGTTACTGGATAATTCACTGTTGAAATAAATATGCATTTTACATTATTGCAAATTAATAATTGTGACTGTTTTATTATTTTGAAAATAAGCTTTTGTGTGTAACCTTTACCTTTAAGGATTTTCCTATACTGGGGTGCACATGAAGCTCTGTAAACGTTGATCTGGTGCTAGCAACAGGTCTTTTCACATTGTATATGGAAATAAATTTCTGTAAAAAAAAACAAAAAAAAAAAAACCCTATAAATTCAGTATACTGGAACCAAAACAAAAACCCTTTTAAAATAACCTACTTCACTGCTGAGATAAAATTAGCAATTTTGTCTTTGGTAGTGCCATTCTGTTGTCACAGAAATGTTCAAAAGGGTTTTTGTCCAGAGCACCATCTAATGCAGCACCTTTTTGATCTGGGCGTCCACTTCTGTGGCCCAGCGCTGAGCTGAAGTGTCCGGGCCCTCCGACTCTCACATTAACTGAGCTACAAAAGCTGCTATTGTTGGGCCTGATGACTGTCTCCTGCCATTGTTGCCTTTGACGGGGAAATAATCCAGAATGGCTAACAGGTGCAGCATCACTGGCCAAAGGGTCCGCTGAGTGCTTTGCAGTTTAAGCATGTCCACGTCTCACGTGGCAGCAGAAAGCATATGAATTGGCCCATTCAGTGTGTTTGATCTAATTTGAACCTTTGTTGATGCTTCAGTGAGCCAGAGACACGCAGGAGCATATGCAATATGTCCAGCATCAAATCTGCCTAATGCTATAGCTAGTGTGTGGAAGGAAACCCACGAGCACAGCACAACAGGTCGGATTCCAGTGAGTGGCACACGGACAACTAGGTTGCAGACTTTCTTTCTTTATCTATCAAGATATTTTATCTTGTTTATTTTTTAGCTTTATTTATTTATTTTACCTATTTCATCTGTGAAAGCCAGCCAGCTGTACTCTATAAAAGATGAACAGTTCAAGACATCTGTAGAAGCTTGAATTTCCAGCCGTGCCCCCAATTCTACCTTTTGGAAAACAGTTTCCCCTTTTGTCTCAGAAACCAGATGGGTAAAGGAGAATATTATAGTCTGTAGGAGGAAATGGGAAGACTGCATTTTAGCAACTGTTTGTTTTTATCACACTATGCACAGCACAGGCTGGATACGAGGAGAAGGTGCCGTGAGCTCAATGGAGTGTTGCTGTGTTGGGTTAGCCAGGGCTTCATGAGAGATCAATGCAGTGCAGCGCAGACCTGGACTAGCCCCGAAGGAGGCTATGTAAATATAGACGGACTATTCGCAGGGTCAATATGGCAACATGGGATCTGTCTTATATATCTTCCATGAGGGCTCCTTCACCCTCCAGAAAACCTTTCACCCATAAATCCCTCCTGCCATGAACACTCATTCTCATCTCAGTCGTAAACAGTCCCAGGATTTGCGCTTGACATTTGTTTTAACACAAATGGCCCACTGCTGCCTCATGGGGACATTTCCACCTGAGCATCATCCAGTGAGTTCACACAGTGAACTGTTGCACTGACCCGGTGTAGATCACTCCCCTTTCACTCACAGCATGCTCCTGCTAACCCCCAATTTGGGATCACAAAGCTCATTTGGGGTAGGTTCCTGTGAGCCATGATATCTCCCATGAAACTTAATTCACAGCATAAACCTATTGGCTGATTTTAGGATGTATGGTACATTCTTTTTTTAACCGAAGAAATTGTCAACAATTCATCCAATAATGCTCACTTCCACGTCCAATCCAATCCCGTGCGCTCCAATCCAATAATGTTATTAGCTTCCAGGCTAGCGGTATTAATGCTATAGCTATCAGGTTAACCTCCATACATGTGAAGACTGTTTAGTTACTGCTTTAGGCTATTGTCAGTCAGCTGACGTTCTCACTACCCAAACAATAACTGTAATGATAATGATCACTATACCCTTCCTCTCAGTGAATATTTGCATTCCTCACTCTCACCACATCTATTTGTCTTTGTTTACTTCATGTTACTATAAGATAATATTACTATACATTGGATGCCATGTTGGCGGTGAAGTGAAGCACTTGAAAGTCGTCTCTGCATAGTTTCAATGCACTACTTACTTCAATGGGACTTCAATACTGGACTAACATAGCAACCAGCAGCAGATAGCATTGCAGCTGGCTATTGACCATTTGTCAGCAAGTTGTCTTGAGTTTTACATTACAAGCACAATCAAGCGAAGTGAGTAGCATTGATAGTATTACCATGAGGAGCTTCAATGTGTTTTGAACACACATCTTTTTTGGGGGGGGGGGGAAATGTCTGGCAGTAATAATCCACCACACATCAGACACTGCAGACTTTCATTCAGATTTCTGAATGAAGAACTCTGAGGCCTGAGAAAAGGGCACGCTGTGGTCAGTTTATGGGCTAGACACGGACACACTGAGCTGGGCACCACAGACTGTCTGTATTGGTCAGGAAATGGAAAGTGTATGTTGGTGAAGGCCAACATTAGCAACTCTGTGTCTTGGTGTGGAGACCAGCGAGGATATGTGTGTGTGTGTGTGTGTGTGTGTGTGTTTCTGAGTGGCTTTGTGGGGACCTGAGCCGGCCCATCTGATGTGTGTTATCAGTGTCCGGCAGATCCAGCCGCCCCGCTGGGCTGAGAGATGAGGAAGGCCTGCCCATTAGCCTCATAAAACACTGAGACTGCCTATTATCAGCACTCTGATTCCAGCAGCACTGTAAATATGGTCACACACACACACACACACACACACACACACGGACACACACACACACACACACACACACACACACACACACACACGGACACACACACACACAGACCGAGTGGGGGAAGGGAAAGAGCATAGACAGAGAGCTCTGCCTGTAGACCCTTCTAGTACTCTGTAGTATATGTGAATGTCATTACCTCCTCACTAATGCATTCCTCCATACATGTTAGCGGAGTTGCCTTGGGCTGGAAGTGTTCATGAGCTGCAGTGAGATGGTGAGGCAGGGTTAGTGTGGGGAGTATTCATATCTAAAGAGACTATCGCACTCTCACCCTCTCCATCATGGATAGGTGCTGATTCTGATTCTTCTCATGTGGTTAATAATTCTTCACACACTCACATATACTATATACCCCCTATACATATACAGTTTCAAAAACATGTTTGAAGAAAACTTATGCTAAAATAAAAAATATATGATATACTCCATATAAAATACATTCTATTTTATAGGGCTTTAGGGCTGGTTATTTTAGTGAGGGCCCGTTTTGTTTGGCATGTGCACAGAAAAAAAGTCCATAGATGTATCCTCATCAAATTATCTGTCATTTAATAAGGCAACATAAGTAGGCGAATGGAGTGACTGTCATGAGAAAGCATGTGGTCTAAATTAGTATGTTGAAATGAATAGGTGTTTGTTTGGTAATACAGTTAGCAACAAAAATAATAAACTGAATATTTGACAGTGAGGACTACAGATGAGTAATAATTAAACCTCAACCATTCATTTAATGTATTTATGTTTGTAGTACTCACACACTTACTGAATATTATTGTTAATGTACAGTGGCATTAACCATCACATCTCTCCAACACCAACATTTCACAGAAATCACTACATTTGCAAACTAAAGCAACGTAAAGCACACTAAATTATTATTATTATCATTATTATTCTTTTAGTTGTTATTATTAGTATTGTTGCTATTATTATTAGTGGTAGTAGTATATTATTATATTGCTATATCATTATTAATATGATTATTATTATCATCATTATATTATTAATAGGTCTATTAATAGATCTATCTATCTATCTATCTATCTATCTATCTATCTGTCTGTCTATCTATCTATCTGTCTCTGTCCTATTAAAAAACATAACATCAACAACAACTTTATCCGTTTTGACTGTTACATAACTGACTCTTACTTAAATATAAACTTAACTCAGTTAATTTCAAAACTGTAGCCTACCATTGTTTTTTAACTTCAGTATTGTCATATCTCTAAGTCACACCAATACCATGCATTTGCAATAGCCACAGCTGTCATGAAAATACATGACAAAACACAAAAAGCATTTGTAGGAATTGGTTGGAATGATGTTCTGGGTGATTCTGGGTACTGATCAATTTTTCAGCAGTCCTCTCAGGGTAGCCCTGCACATTGATTTGACAGCACCACACCACAATACATGGTGGGGTTATGATTATTTAGATTCAAATCTTGTTCAACAAAGCCTTAATGAACGAGAATTCCACAGAGCCGGCTCCCATAGGCCTGCTCAAGGAACCTTGTTTGGGTGCAAATGGATAAACATGATATTTCACTTCATTTATTTATTCATCTGTTTATTTCCTCTTTAAATTCTGGGTGCAGCTTGTGAGGCTGCTGGCATTCAGGGGGAAGCTGCTCAGCTCGTTCACATGCAGCCAGAGAGCTCCTCGTCTTGGCAGCGTATCGACTGAACCGACAGGAAAAGAGAGAAAGGGAGAGAAAGGGAGAGAAAGGGAGGGAGAGAGCTGCTGAAAAATTCATGCCTCTGCCAGCTCAGTGCATTGGCTGCTCAGCAGGGAACCGCCTTTGATACTTCACACTGTTGAAAAAAAATGCAAATGATTTTCACTGCATACCACGGAGAGAATATATCCCCTTTGCAAGTGATAAAAATCATACGCCCTGCAACAGAAAATGGAGCCACCATTTTCTCCGGTTCTTGGGTTCACAGATTTTTTTTTTCCAAAGTCCACCATTTTGATGGAAAACTTGTGCCACCACCATTTTCATTTCTTATATTAACAACAGACATTATACTTTTATACGCAGAACAACACATATCTTCTTAACACAATTATTTCTCTTCAACGCTAACCAAACCATAGGAATACCAACAAAAAATATCCTCAAGCTTATACACAAACAGCATTTGTGCTCCCTTAATGCAAGTGGGTGAATTGTGTGCAGGGTGTGGTGGTGGTGGTGGTGGTGGAGGAGGTGGTGCAGCGATAAGTAATAAATGAGTGGTGTGGGGTGGGGTGGGGCGGGGTGGAGGCTTGTGGCTTGTTTTGGGGAGCTGGAGGGGAAATATAGGCTTTGACAGGTAGCACGGCAGGGGGCCACCGCTGCAAGACTGGGGATCTATTTTCTCAGAGCTCCGGCTCGATCGCAGGAATCCTGATTAGATATGCTCTGGCATATCGCCTGTGTCAGGGCTGTACCCAGCATCCCTGCACACATATTCACACCCATCCACACCCAGTCACACACACACATACACACAAACACACACACACACACACACACACACACACACACACACACACACGCACACACACACACACACACACACACACACACACACTAAAAGAAAGGCGAAAACCAACCATGACGCCATGGCCGCCACCCGGTCACGGGCAAAGGTAGACAAAAATGGTTGGTTCTCACAAAAGACTTGAACTCGTCCACTGAACATGTTGGAATCCATTATGTCAGAACAAGAGTCATGTCTGGAGATCTGCATGTGGTATGTGTGTGTGAGCGTGTGTGTGTGTGTGTGTGTGTGTGTGTGTGTGATGGAGGACTTGCTGAGTGGAATGGAGGTAGGATTTGGAGTGAGGTGGGGGAGGCGAACATGTGCCAGTAATAATGCCTTCCCTATTGTGCGAGCCCAACACCGGCCAATTACGCGCCGACATCTGGGGGAGCGGCGGGCTGACGGGGATGTGGCGGTGTGGCAAGCAGACGGGCGAGCGAGGAGCGGGGAGAGGAGCGAGGAGCGGGGAGAGGAGCGAGGAGCGGGGAGAGGAGCGAGCGAGTGAGGAGAGGAGCGAGCGAGCGAGGAGAGGAGTGAGGGTGCAGGAGACACACTGCACTGTGCCACAGCAGCAGGAGGCGTTTAAGCAACACATCTAAGCTTTAAATACACAGCAGGGGCCAGAACAGCAGCTCAGGCACACACACATACACACACACACACACACACACACACACACACACACACACACACACACATAGACACATACATATAGACGCAAATGCACACACATGCACACATACACACTCTCTCTCTCACATACACACACACACACACGTAAGCACACAGACACTTAATATACACATTGTGGCTGATGCACATACAAACACACATTCACCCATGATACAACATATATTCAATTATGCATACATACACACATTCTGTTCACAGCACTGGGGGAAATGTATAGAGAAAGAAAGAAAGGGAAAAAAGAAACTGAAACTAACTTGTCTCATATTTTGTATATGCACAGTCCCAGTATTGGACTGTTCTATATTCTATTGAGATTACATATTCCCTAAAGATTACAGCACAATGAGTTATAGCTTTTTTAATGAGCCCCATGCTAGATATGAGTATGATACTGAACAGTGGCAAGCAGCACATTTCCTTCATGCATTGATACTGTAAAATGTGTATGAATGCATGTGTATGGTTCATCAAGGTATTTAGACCTACGTGCAATGAAAGTGGACATCAAATGTACCTCATTATTTTTCTAAAGGCTTGGAAGCTTGGCATGTGAAACAGTAGGCCACCAACACATTGTTTTCTAACACCAGCATTTGATAATGTTCAGTGTGGCCAATTCTGTGTCTGTTGAGAATTCCTCTTGTTGAGACATTTTGCTGATTCTCTGTTCTTATAACCATAATGATTTGAACTAGACCTGGTCCCTTGTAGTTTATTACAATCATTGTAATTAAGCAATTACATCTTTCAATGAAATTATTGTTCTCTTGATCATACTCTGGTTGGGAAAACGAGACAATGAAAGGCTATATCAACAATTTGTCATGATAATAATTCTCTTAAAATTTCCCCATGCTTGAAGCTGAGCAAGAATATCATGAGACAAAACTAAATTATAGATATATAAAGAGAGGGCTAGAGATAAAGAGAGAGAGAGAGAGAGAGACAGAGAGAGAGAGAGAGAGAGTTCAACACACATACACATACACGCACGTACACGCACACACACACACACACACACACACACACACACACACACACACACACACACACACACACACACACACACACACACACACACACACACACACACACACACACACACACACACACACACATATATACAGTACATACACACACTGTTGAGGTATGATAGCTGCTTTCACAAGACAAAAACTTGGCAAGTTCTATGTTATCAAAGACAATTCCGTTGTACTGTATGTATTCGTCACTGCTGGGCAGATGACTGAAACTCAGACTGTCCATGAGTCATCTCCAGTAAAACGGCTTCACTACATTCCACTGCTCTCTGAAACATCTCAACTCAGTCAACAAAGGGAGGCGCACTAAATAGGAAGACTATTGAACTGGAGCATGTTTGCAGAAATAGTGAATAAATCACAGCATACATGATTCTGAATGAGGAATTACTCTATAGCCTACAGTAAATTTACCTGAGGTGAATGGACTTGGGTGATACAGATCTGTCAGGGCCTATGGTAAGCAGATTACTGAATTATGACACATTTTGGCCTATTCTCCTTCCAAGTTCTGATGTATAATGATCCACCCATCACCCCAGCCCCCACTAACCCAAATTAAATGTTTGCATATTCAGCAGTTGGATGAGGAGGTGAAAGGCTGCGCCTCACAAACGGCCTGCAAACCAGAGGCTTGGGTGTGGGATATGGCATTAATGAGTCTACCTGACGTCTCCTGCCTTGTCAAAGCCTCACAGCCTTCCTGAGCCAACAATCCACAGCACCACCATCCAACTGAGGAATGTCAGACCTTTGATCTCTGTCTGGTCCTGTCTTCCATTGGCCATCCATACATGCCTGCCCGTCCATTCTTTCAAACCTCACCAAAAAGGATCTCAACGACCCCCCCCCCCCCCCCCCCCCCCCCCACCACACACACACACACACAGACACCCTTTTCATTTTTTATAGGTTGGGTGTGGGGTGCTGCCATGATTCACTTTTATTTATTACTGTCTGGCTCTCAGAGCCGTAGCCTACTGTACACTTGTTCATTCAGAGCACAACCCCTGCTCTTATCCCCATACTGTAGTGGTTCCATTTCTCCATACACGTGGCCTACATCTTCAAAGGGAAGAAATAGCACTCAGTTGAACAGGGTTCAAATATTCAAGCCTGCTGCATAAAGATTGGCACAACAAGCTAATGTTGGAAGGCCAACTGTTGGTATGAAGGTGATGAGTTTTATAGAAATAAGTATATTGCCTGAACTAAGAATATCACAACCGTGTATGACGCACAGTTTTGAATTAGAATTGGTCTGTGAATTTTTCCTTTTTGTCAAATAAAAGTGCTAATGTGGTATCATGAGGCCCTGAAACAAGCCTAGCCCAACCACAACCTGCTGTTGTCTTTTATTGTGCAGGTAGTGCACATTAGCTGAATTATGTCAGTCTGCTCAAAAGTTTTTGGCAGCTCAGTGATTTTTGGCAGCGTGCTGATACTACTTAATTGTTGACCTTATTGCCTGGCAACATCTTTTCAATGATGAGAGAAAATACACGTTATCTAGAATACCAATTAGCTCAAGTGTTAGCTAAATTGAACACCAAATTCGCTAAGTAGCCAGCTAAATTAACACCAAATTAGCCTGTGTGTAGACTACATTGACAAGGCTAACTGTGGATAACAGGTGTAAACTAAACTTAACATGATATAATTTCATAGCTACAGTAGTAATGGCTACACAACATGGGGTTGTCACCCTGTGAGTAGAATTTGAAATAATCATCTTTAAACTTAAGAAATCACTGCGGTCATTATTGAGTTAAAAAAGGTCGATTCAATTCTAGAATGATTCATATTTGTAGAGGGAGTTCAGCAAAACACTATTTTGCAGGCTATACAGTAGGTCTCCTACTTTAATGAAACTATTACTGAGCTGATCACTTTTTCTTTCCTAATCATTTCCAAATATTTTGTCCCTGGACATCAGGTTAAAATGCAAATATTCAAAAGCCAAACAACAATCATCAATTTCAAACCCACTTAAAATAAAACGAGAGCAAAATAATGATGTTATAAAACTTTGAGAGCACCATTCTTTGCTCTTGCTGTACACAACGCTTTAGAGGAGTAAGGATGCTATGAAGCATGAATGCATTATGAGATCCTTTAAGCGCCTCTGTGTCTGCACCCAGCTAAGCTGAGTTCATCTGAGAGAAGGGTTTTAATGCAGGTGGGTTATGGGAGCCGGCTGGTAATTATGGAGAAGACTTGGGATGGCTTTATGGCACTGTTATGGATTGACTCCAGTAAATAAATTGAGGAGAAATAAAGCCTGCTGGGTCTTGCAGGTGCGGCTGGTTTAATCGCCTGCATTGAGATTAATTGACTGGCTTCAGTGTTCTCTTAAAGCTAATCTCCCCACCACTGCCTCCAAGGAGCATCTGCTAATATCAGCTCTGATATCTCCATTTTGAGTGGGAAGAATTCCGGAGCAGAGCCCAATAATAATCACATGAAAACATGAGATGTGGTTTGTCCAACATAACAGTGGGTGCTCTCCTTGTCTCATCAACAGATGGCTCTTCGTCTTTCCATCTTGATGTCTGTTTCTTTTTACCATTTGGTTTTCATCTTTTAGCAACAAACTTACCAACACATGGGGCGCATTCCACCCTGCAACTAATAAACAGTTTCCATTTAAACAGCTTTTTTAAAAGTGTAAGAAAATCCTTTGCCACTCTGTCAAACTGAGCATCATTTAATAGCATCTCTGCCATTGATGGTGACCTTGCGCTGTTCAGTGGGAGATGTGCAGCTGCTGTGCTCAGACAGTGACGCTGGGCCGTCACTCTCTTTTGGTGCTAGCATAGCCGCCACCCCATAATAATATCTCATCACTGCTCCCAGCATGGTTCCATCCACTGTGACTTAATTAGGCTCAGCAATATCATCCGTTCATCACAAGCGCAACTTCTCCAAATGGGAGCATGTCAGCTGCAGTAGTTAATAAGCTGTGTGGAGATGACGGCGCTCCAGAGGCGGCTGAATGGCAGGCTTCATTACCCCTCAGCTGGGCCAGATTAGCCAGCCCTGGATGTGGCTCCATGCAGCCTCTGTCCTATAGATTACTCTATTATTATTATGCTACCTACACCTTAGCTCGTCTCAGGTAAACATACACACACACACACACACACACACACACACACATGCACGCACACACGCAGACACAGACACACACACACAGACACACACACACAGACACACACACACACACACACACACACACACACACACACACACACACACACACACAGACTCACACCCAATACTCAATACTCAAAGAGCAGTGCATAGTGCACAGTGGTGTGCTTTAATTAACTTCTAAACTAATGAAACCAACCAAGCCATTATTTGTTTAGTTTTGATCAAAAAAATATATTTTAAGAAATAAATTGCACAACACAAAAATGACAACTAGTGAGGGCTAAGGTGAAAACAGACGTCTGAATAAACCCTAATCGTGGCTTGACTGAAATGCACAAAAGCAACAGTGTGCCCCCTACTGTTCCTTCCACATCCGTCTCTGCACATAAATGGAACACCACTGAGAGATTTGTCTGAAATATGACATCTTCGCAGGATCCCCTGCCAATTCGTGCACCTTTTTTTTCACTGAATTTTTTTTACCCCTGGCTGTGACTTCCTGATACCTTTAAATAATCACTTAGGCAGTGCCAGCTCCAGAGCCTGAGATGTGTGCAGCACATACTGTAGGTCTGTGTTGATGATAAAAATGCAATTGAGGCTAAATAATACAATGGAAAATGTAACATAGCCTATTATAATGAAAATGTCAATACAAAGCTGTTTTGGTTCTTCCAGTTATTTACAATGCATGTCGAATATGTTTGTATTTTGATTAGGTGAAATACTTTGGCACTGCAGATGGATCTGATATGCCACAGGCCAAACAATACATTGTGAAACTGTGGTCAGCTACAGTATGTCCAATTTAGTGTTTCCTTCCTTCTGAATATTGCCAACTTTATTGTGTCCTGGCTTTGATGCTATTTGATTAATGACCACAATGCCTTATGTCTCTCAGCAGCCACTTCTAAATGAATAACCTTTCATTTCAATTTTACTCCCACAGACATACGATTTTAATACAGGTAGGGGGTGATGGCCATCTGCAGAGGTTCAACTCAAGAAGACACCTGCTGCCTCAGACACATCTGAATGAGTATGGCAAACACACAACTTTGGATAGTATTCTATGCCCTGGAAAATGCTCGACTGGAGTACAGAATACAATCAAGGGAAAAATCATTGTGTCAATCATGGAGCCAAGACTGGAGAAGGTAAAATAAATGTAGCCTAATTCATAATGTTGAATTGGTATTTTCTGCCATCTTGTGGTAGCCTAGACATTTAATTGAAACCAAATTAGGTATGTTCGAGATCATAAATAGCATACAATTCAACACAATACAATGTCAGCCATAGTCCTTTGCTTAGCATGGGCTTTACGCCACGAAATTAAACATATTTATTACACAATGGTAGTGTGCACATGGCTGAGATTCAGATTTTTTACGATTTAGTTAATAGACCTACGTGCTGGTAAATGTAAACAAATGTCATGGTGTTCTCTCTGAACTGCCTGCGCGTCATGTGTCACATCGAGTTTTTATTGGCTAATGAGACCCTCTTAATCTTAGGGTAGAACTGTGTGGAGCGGCCTCATCTTGAAATAAAACCATCCTAGAGTTGTAATAAACTTACCCGTGAAGAAGTTGTTTTGAAACTGTAACATTGATGCAGCTGTTGTTACGTCAGTAGGCCCACTTCCTAATGAAAAGATAAACTTTATTGGAGATTTTCACTGCCAACCCCAGACCATGGAGGAGAATTCGGAGTCACGCACGACGGCCACATCTGATAACGGTTCAAACTCGGACAGCAGTACCTCGACCCTGGCTTATGACAAGCTTTTCGTCCGCTCTGCACCCGGGCTGCTGACCCTATTAGAAATAGTAAGTTTTTCTGCGTTCTACTGACCTCCAGCTGAGTGTGGGCGATGAATCGGGTTGCAAAGTGGACGTTTGGTTTCCCACAGACTTGAGTGGAGTGTTGGCTACTACTTTTACCAGTTGTTAAGATGTTAGAGAGGACTGTGAAACTGATTGATAGCTTACTGTCCATATCGCCGGTTCGATCATTTAAGGTCGGTTTTGACAAACAATAGCAAGCAGATATTCTCATCCGTTAAGACCCTTGTGGTCTGGAAACCTCTAAGGCGTTTCTGTGCGTGCTGCGTAGCCTATTATTTACGGTCTGACCTTTAGGACTATTGGTTTTGACTGTCTATAGGAAATAGGAAACAAGAGCAATAAGGATAAACCACCAAGTGTTATATAAAAAATGTTGCTATAGCCTACATTCAACGGTAGGCTACATGGTTATAGTATAAGGCTTTAGATTAAGATAGGCTATTTTATGTCGTTTGAGGTTTTTGTTTTTGGACTTTACATGGCAGCGCACTTAGTGTGAATAAAAATATATTAGCCTAATTGATACCTCTAATATAAGTGGCCAAGAGCTCTCTTTTATCCATATAGTGAAACATTTCACCATACTTACAAATAGACAAACATTTGTGAATAATAACAAAAAAAACAGACCAGTCAAGTTTACTCTGTTTGTAGGAAGGAGTAACCATAGTAGCCTACAAATTAAAATGAAAAAAAAAAAAAAAAACGGAAATGGATACATTGATATTTCAGCTATTAAGATGTATTTGATGAGATTTGTTTATAACAGCTATATTTTAATTGAAAAATAATCCTTTACATGTAGCATATTACGTGTACTGTATATGCCATTTATACTAATTCCTTCACATCATCTGGTAAAAACTGCTGGTGAAGAATGTGACTGAATAAAAAAAAAAGAAAAAGAATGTTTGGTAAGCCCACTTGTATTATTTTTTTTCTGAATGAGGAAGCCCCTCGCATAAACAGAGAGGACTGGTCAACTCTCCCTGTGCTCCCTTATTGTCTCTTTTCCTTCCAGCTTTTATTGTGAGTCATATCCAAGTATTTCCTCCACATAACCTCTGGCCTGTCCTATCAGCTCCTTCCAAAGCTCCATTTCCTATCCCAACTGAACATCCAGAGCAACATTCTTTGTTTTTTCTCAGGAAGACAGACTGGGAGTCAACCAGAGGGAATGTTGTCCATAATTATTATAGGTTCAGAACAAACAACACCCTGCAAAGAGATTGCGACTTGGATGGCTTCCCTCTTCTCCAAACAATGCATCCTGCACTTTGAAATGTCTCCTGCCAGAGACTGACCACTCAGTGTCTTTTATAAGCAACTGTGTGAATGTGTCCGTGTCTGTCTGTGTGTGCATGCGTTTGTGTTTGTGTGTTGGTGTGTATGTCTTTCAGTTTACATATGTGTGAATACATCATATGTTTCCTGTGTGCATCAGGTCTTTGGTCTCCTTGTGTGGATGCTGATTGGTGGGACAGAGTACCTGCAGGTGCCGGCTCTGGTCTTGGTCATGTTGGTGTCCGTGGTGTGTTGGGTGCTGACCATCGGCCTGCTCCTCGTCGGCCTTCTCAGTGGACACACCCGCTTCCCTCAAATCCCATGGAACACACTGGTAGGTTTCAGTGTCCCAGACATGCTGTATTACACAGAATTACACATTCAGCACCCTCAAATGCATACTGTACAGGCTTCACGTTTTGCTGACATCTGTATTGTATCTCAGCAGCACTGCATTGTAAAAAAATGTTTTAACTTTATGAATTCATCTTCAGGATTGAATGTAGTCAGCAATTCATAGTCATCAGATTTCTAGAAAGGCCCTTCTGCATAATTCACTGAAATCTCTGGGAATAGGCCATGTAACTCAGCTTGTACACTAGATGCACTGGGAGGAAGATCTGGTGGCTGATCTGGGAGGGCACACACTGATGCAAGACAAGTCTCTTAGCCTTCCCTGGGCTCTAAGCATCACTAGAATAGAGAGGAACAGTGCAAATGAATTGGGCTCTTTGTCTGTGTAGTATATTATACCAGTTTTTTATGGATAATGGATAAAAAAAAAAGCCTCCCATGTTATCTATTTGCGTGATTTGATTCATTTTTGCGTGAAGGTTTGGGTGGTTCATATCCACTTTCTCCCTGCACAGATTTTGTGCTTTAATAGCGTAGCAGCATCACTGTATACAATTGCTGCTGTAGTGGATGCTGTATCCATCACCCAAGCCATCAGAGGGCGCCACAGTTACAACAGTTGGATTGTCTCCACGGTAAACACAAAGAATAAGCCTTATCTTTAAGCATTACAGATACTACAAAATGTCTTTTGAGCATTCATTCATTCTGCATGTACTGTATGTATACCCTAAAATATATTCCCTAAAATACATGTTTTCTAATTTATTGGGGCAATTTTCCCTGAAAACACTCTGCAAAGGCTTGAATTGAATCTGTTATGTTTACAGAGCCTTCTTAATAGAAATACACATGATGAAATAGTTGTTAAATTATTAGATTTAATTTCTAAATTGTTAGAAATATTTTTTGTTTCAAGGCAAAGGCCTTCATTTGAATTGTCATTTCTGTTTCTTTCAGATTTTTGCCTTCCTTGTGGCCATATGCTATGCAGTCAGTGCATGCTTAAGTTTCAGATCCTGGAAAAATCAGAGATGACAGGACAAATAATGGAATAGAAACACACAAGATCACATACTAACAGTTTCACTTGGAAATCCATTTCTCTACTTTTATTGACCTTTTATTTTTGTATCTCTCTGAAAAAACTCTGAATTAAAATGTGTAGGCATGTCTTGCTAGTATATGTTCAGACATGTTTTCAGTACTATTGTGTAGCATTTGCCGATCGGTCTTGGAAATGGTTTGTTTGTTGTTATTGGCCGTAATTCAGGTCAGATTATAGAAGAATTTTGCACATATTTTGAAAACAGTTTCTATGATTAATATTACTTGATGTAAATATTAGCAGCATGTTCTGCCAGAACTGGAATGTTTAGGCATTAAACTTGAAATGTTATACAGATATGTAAAAATACAAAATATATTTAGTTTGGAATTTTGGATTCAAAATAGCCTATATTTTTCTGACGTGGAGAGAGGTATGTTGTCTTAAAGATATTTGAAATACTTGATGATTTCAAGTATGACTCTCGAGACTATGTTGTGTTATGATTTTGTACAGTCACATTTCTTAAGTTGATGGTCCTATCATTGTCATTAATGATTCTAATGTGTAATATTTCCACATTAAATATCCAATGCCTCCATTTTCGACTGCAAAGCCTTACTCTGTTGTCTTCTTTGGCTTGCAAATGTACCATAACAATAACATCCAGGTTTTGAGATAAAAAGCACTTTCCAAAGCAAATGACAAGGTTCATAATTTCCTCATGAGGTGAAGACAATGTTACAGCTGTTTTAATAACTCAGAGCCCATCGGGTTGCGCAGAATTCCTTGATATCATTAGAGTGTCTGTTTGCCGCAGATAGTGGTTATTGTTATTGTGAGAGCGTAACAGTTTGAACGCAGTAATGTGACCCAATGAAAGGCCTGTTGTGCCCTGGCCTTCACTGGCAGCACTGCCACACTCCCATACTCCCATGCTCTCTGCTCTTCAGCCCACCCAGACTGGCCTCCTCTGAAGCACGTGCACAAGTTGAATATGACTTTGGAATATTAATATTGATCTCAGTATATTTGATGGAGTTGCATTGTTTCATTCATTTAATTTACTTATAGTGGTTTCATAAAGAAAGATGAAGACATTCAAATGATGGGCTGAGTTAATAATTTATCATCACTGCAAATTAAATGATCACTGACAGTATGTGCATTATATTTTTGTAGCTGCACACTCTTTATGGAGTATCGATAATACATTATGCATACTATTACACATTACACTAGTAGGCCTGTGGATACCTAACATATCCAGCTTCTAAAATAAAATCACATCAGGCACATTCCAAACGCAAATGAACCCACACAACCAGCACACCAGCACCAAACCCTTTCCCATCAGAAAGCACACACCTACAGTAAAGGCACGTCACCAGCTGTTTGCATCAAATCTCTATTACAGTATATAATCAGGTTATTGACTTAGAAAGGGGCGTTGTATTCATATGTCAAACCTCAGTAGCTGATCCTCAATCTAGTTTTGCAGCATTTTCTTCCTTTGTCTGTTTGTTGACATCTGGCATGGCCACGGGACGAAGCACATACGATGACCAAATCTCTTGACTCACTTTTAGAGGAGACGGTATTCAGTCTGCACAGATGAGTTTCCCCTGGATGATTCTCTCATACCGCTGTACATCAGAACATGTCAAGATTTGTGTAGTTTTGTGCAAACTGATGCACTGCTGAGCTGTGGATCAGGACTCCTGGTCATAATATAATGATATTATAATTAAGTGATTAGTCAGTTAATAAGAGAAAACAAACGTGTACTCTTTGTGTATTATATTATAACATTTTCTGTATACCCTCCCCTAAACACAACGCCCAACACAGTAACAAACTGTACTTAATATTCCCAACATGTCTTTATGAGAGTGCATCAGATCATTTTCTATACATTAAACCTGAGTTAACCATATACAAAGAGTGCCATGCAGAAAGGTATTGTGATACAGGACCTTCAATCAGGGCCATCAAACAGTTTTCACAACAGCTTAACATTGTTACAGGACTGTATGATCAATAAACAATATCAATAGTCACATCAATAGAGGTGGTATCAATATCAATAGAAGCCACTGGCCTCATACTGACCATTCCCCCAGTGCACCCCAATGGAGGTGATGCCATAAATGGTGACCGTGCCGCTCAGTAGCAGCAGCTCACTGTTGCTGTGGGAAGGGTAGAAGTAGAAGGAGGTCTTGGAGGGCTGGCCAGCGACCAGAGAGCGCCCTCTGCTGGTGACAAACATCAGCTGCCGATGTAGTGCCTGCTGTCATATTTCCCAGAGAGTTGCACAATGGTCTCGCCTTCAAACAGGTCAAACTGTCCCCTGGCCAATCCTGCGGCCATACACAGGACGTACTTTAGTTGGATTCTGAGACAAAGACGTACCAACACTCTAGAGGTGGAGAGTTACCCTGCAATGCAGTTATTGTAGATCTCCCAGACCCTGATGGCTGTGATGGGTCCATAATATCTCTCTGTGGCAAACTGTGTCCCAAGGCTCTGGCCCACGGCAAGGGAGTAAGAGTACTGAGCTAGAGGTCAAAGGTGAGAGCAGCGCGCCATTATTTCATGTCATGTCACACAACAATGCAACCATAGAACTACTATACAACTATACTACACAACTATATACAACCATAACCTTCATATTAACAGTCAGTGAAAACTCTTTATGGATTACAGTTTCCACATACAATGAAAAACAAACCAAGATACAAAACAACATAGGAAATAAAACACTGGTTTTGGTTGAATCACTGAAGTCCTCCTCACGTTGAGTCAGGGATGTGACCCCCAGCAAACAGACTGCCATCCAGGCAAGCAGGCTGGACTTCCTTACAGTGCTCTACAATCAATAAACAATATAAACCAGCAAATACACAATTATTAATCCATTACTTTAGAATACTGCTTATATTGATATAGTCATTTTTAAAATACAATCATACAATAATAAATAACATGTTTTGTAATTAATATCGCATAGATAAGGGTGTGTGTGGGGTTAGAGTATTTATGCCTTGAAGCAAGGGTGAAACTGGTCAGTCAGTGTCCATTCCGAACAGCTGCTGTGCTGGCATCATACATGAACTGAGCATTACTTTATTAGTTTAACTCAATCAATGTGTTAATTTACATGCTTCTCTGACTTGTAGGCTACATTTTATTAGCTCCATAACTTCCTCCTATCTGCTCTGAAATCGTTTCAATGAGGTCACCTCAACAAGGTGGCATACAAGAAAACATGAAAGCAAGGATTATAGATTACCATGGATGGACATGCAGTGACGAATGCTAATGTATGACATGACAACAAAGGTGGGGGCGAGCAAGTCTATGTGTGGTCGCAGTAGTCTACTACTACTAAAGCAAAGAAAATATAGGAAAAAGTGTCACAGGTGACCCAGTCCTTTGTTGCCTAATTAGTAAAGCCATTAGTGTGCCAAAGTAGCATAAAGACATTAGGCCTCATTGTGTGCAGTGTATCAATATGGTGTTTAGTGTGTGTGTGTGTGTGTGTGTGCGTGTGCGGTGCATGTGTGTGTGTGTGTGTGTGTGTGTGTGTGTAAACATGTTTTGCACCCTGATTTGTAGTGGCTGTTTCACTGTGTGCATAAATTGTAGTGCGTTTGGTCACTATTACCATTTTCTGCCTTATTGACTTTGACATCTGCTCATGGACAAACCTGGCAACTAACTTCCTGTTTTATCACATGCCCATATTTTGACTGTGTCTCCTCCCCTGTGTTTGTGACTGAACTGTTTAAATTGAACTGGTTGCTTTGCTCCACCTCTCTGCCCATATTTGGGCAGTACTTCCTGCCATTGATTGTTACTGGCTGATTGCCTCTGCCTTGTTGCTCATTGTGGCAATGTGCTGCTAATGGACTAATGCAGTGGTCGGCAATAGGCGGCCCGCGGGCCAGATGCGGCCCGCAAGCAAAAAACATCTGGCCCGTGAGATCTTTTGAACCAGAGAATGAAAAAAAAAAAAAATCGGACTGCCAGTCTCAAACATGCTCTTTATTTTGAAACGTAACTTTCCAGAACAGAAGAATTTCAATCAATCTAAATGCTTAGATATTTGTTTCATCTGAATACGAGTGAAGCACGCAGCGAGGTGCAGCGTGAACACACAACATGCAAAATCAAATGAAGTCAGTGGACAGCGCTGGTTCTCAAATTCCAAGCTAGTCCCTAAAACACATGTTGTCATTCAAACAACGGACATAGGCTTATGGTGATAATTAAAACACGACTTCTTTTAAACAGGCCTGACATCAAACAGGCAATTTACGCACATAGAACTGTGAAAAGTAACACGAGTTTCAAACATTAATAGCGTGCGTGTTATTTAGGAACGCAACCTTTAAATTAGCATGCTTACTTTCGTGGTACCGTCTTGTACTCTTTGCATGCAGAGAAACCCTCGTTAGTAGTTACAGATCAGTTATGTGGGCTTTGCATTAATACAATTAGGGAGGATGAAGGCATTCTCTGTCCATTCATCATTAAAGATCCTGTTTTCGCTGTTAACTTTTCTCTTCAGATTTTTTCATAGTGCCATTTTTTGACAGCTAACAGCAACGCGTGGAAATGTTTTTCTGGTGTTTTTTTATTATTATTTTTTAAAGACACAGGCATATAATAGTGCCCCCAATGACCAGTCGACAAATTTAACCTACATCAGCCTGCTTAAATGTCTCTGCTCTGTCATTTCAAGAGCGCCTATCATTTTTACCTCCTCCGATATTAATGAATTAAATTAGCCATTGTTTTGGTTGTGAACTTGTGGCCCGCTATGTAATGGCTCGGAAAATATCTGGCCCGAGGCCAAACTTAATTGCCGACCCCTGGACTAATGACTGGCCATGCCCTGGCTACAGGGTATAAAAGCCAGTCTCTGTCAGTCAGTGTCTGAAGACCTTATTGCAAAATAACTCTGGGGACATTTTTTTTTTTTTTTCCCCTCCTCTCCTCCTTTCCTTTTTTGAAAGATACAAACCTTGTTAAAAGAATATTAACTTTATTTTGGTTTTGTTTTGTTTTGTTTTATTTGTTTTGTTTGTTTGGGTTATAAAGCAGTATAGACAAAGATCCTTGAATAACTCTGTGGTATAGAGCAGAGCGGTAGATAAAACAGAGTGGCGACACTCCCATAGACCTCCATAGGAAAAAATGGCAGCGCTTTTTCCAGGCTATTTCCTCGTTATGGGGCTTTTGGAACTGTTTACAGCCAATCTCTTGGTCAGTAGTCAATGAGTTAATTGATTACACCTTCCAGCATCAGAAGTACATCCCACCCTCCTGCGATTCAGCCATTCGGCACAGGTTTTTTTGGAACTTTTGAACGTGGCAGCAACATCAAAGAGTGTCGCAACTCTCTCTTTCTATGGCTCTGGTATAGTGTAGTGAATCCTGTTCCTTACTACAGTCAAGTGGTGGCGGTAATGCACAAGGAAAAGTTGCCAAGAGAACAGCGCGTTGCTGGAGGGGGCACCACCTGCCCTGCTGCCGTTGCTCTGCTGCCATTGGTTTCAATGCACTCTATTGCTCTGTAAAGGGCCGTAATTGTTTGACTGCTTTGCCGTGAGTGATCGTGTTGCTGCTATTAGTTCTCTTGCTCTGCCTAAGTGTTGCCCTTATGTTCCTCTCTGCATCCAGAAGCCTCCTTGTCTTTCCAACGCCCCCTCCTGGCTCCTGTTGAGTTGACAAGGTTGTGACTCCAGACACGCTGCTGCCACTTAGAGAGGACTTTCGACAAGCTACCGAGAGGCCTAGGCCAGTGCCTTATCCTCTGACCAGAGACTTTGACTGAGTGAACTCTCCCTTTTAACTCCTCCTAATAAAGTACATTTTCTTATATTAGTTGTGGTCTGTTGGGTTTCTGCTGCTGAGACCTGGGCCCTTGGTTATTTAACCACTAGGTGACATTTTCTGGTGTAGTCGGGCAGGATTCCAGCAGCGGAACACAACAGCCATGTCTGAACCTTCTGGTAGTACAGCTAACCAAGACAGGGAAATGCAACTGGTGGGGGTAACCAGGGAGTAGCCCATTTGTTGGTACCATGGTTTATGGGGGGGGGGGGGGGATTTAGCTCATGGAGGTCTCAGGTAGAAGCTATGCTGAGGGCCCAAGGGTTAACTACACAAGGGGTGGATTTCTTGTTGGCAGCTTTAGATTGCGAGGCACCAGGCACGGTTATTCAAGGCAGAGAAGGCCAACACAAGTATTTCTGGACACCCTACAGAAGTATGGTGATGGAGGAAGTCGAGCCCAGCGGCGATCCAGATTCTTCAACTGAGCTCTACTTTGACTGGCAGGGAGGTGAGCCAACTGAAGCAGAAGAGGGTGAGTACCTGTTAGATCAGTTCACCTTGAACTTAAGACCAGGGCCTATCCAGCAAGAGATCCATCGCCAAATGCGCCGCAATTCTGGGGCCTCATTTATAAAACATTCTTGCGCACAGATTTGATCTAAGACCGTGCGTACGCTCAAATCCATGCCAACGCTCAGATTTATAAAGACTGTCTTTGACGTGGAAAAGTGCTTATCTCCACGTCAGGTTCCAACCAGACGTACGACCATTTCCTTGTGGTAATGCCGGGGTACTGCAAGTAATCTGCGGTCCAAATGCGATGAATTCTCAAAATTCCAAGAAGACCAACGATCTTATGTATTTCTCTACCATATGCATGATCAATATCAGCAGAAATTGTAAGTAGTAAGTCGAGGTTGAAGTTTTAAATAATTCTTAAAGGTTGGAGAGGAAAGGAAAAAAATGTGGGCCTACATTATTGCAGTGGAGGCTAAAAGTAAGTAAACGCAGTTTATTCACCCCTGAAATTTCAGAAATAGAGTTTATCCACCTCTCAAAAGACGTATTCACTTATTACAACTTTTAACATTCAAAAATCACACTGTATTATCTGCATTCACAATATGAACACTCTTTAACACTCTAGGAACCATTTAATCCACTGGTATTTTTAGAATCACTGGATAATATCCTCCACCATCATCAATGTTCTGAATGCCTTACAAAAAACGATACGCATTACCGTGATCACAGAATTCATGGTTTACCCATGGCAATACGTGGATAATGACAATTTGGATAATGCAGGCTAAAATATAAAAATATATAAAGGTAGGCCTAAAGGTCACTGGACATTCTTGAAAGTAAACAGTCGCTCACATCGATAATAGCTTGAATCCCGACGCGCAGAATGAATGAAGAATGACCGGTGAACTACTTATACTACACTTCGCTATACAGTAAAAACATAGCCTATCCTAAAATAAACGTTCGGCCTACATGACATATCTCGCTTATAATTTAGTCCACCATAGGCTACTTGGGCAGTATCTAACCCTGGGTCATATTGGAAACTAGCCTACTGTACCATAACGTAGGTAAATTATTATGATGTACTGTAGGTATTTCCTTCATAAGGTAGCCTATTTTCTATTACCAAAGTAAACCTACTACATTTGCCACACATTGCCTACTACATTACTGCAAGCAGAAGGAATAAAAGCAAGCAGAGGACAATGGACATGGATGCATATCTCTTTCCAGAAAGCGCTGCTTGGAAAATTATAATTAGTTATTCGAACTAACAGCGCATTAACATAGGTTAACATCAGATGGCATAGGCTAGGCCTTTACAATGTTTTCAATATTTGTAGTAGGGCTGGGACAACGCATCGACTTAACCGATTAATTCGACGCAAAAAATACGTCGGTTCAAAATATGCGAATCGACACGTCGTCAAAATCAAAACAAGGTTGGCGGCAACGTGAGTGACTCCTCAGAATTTCAAAAGTGCAAGGCACTGCAGCACTCTTTCCTCTACTGCGTTTCTCTAACTATGGGCCGCGGACGGAGCTGCACCGGTCCGCAATGTAGAGAGACTGCTGGTCTGTGAGGCGTGGAGTGAAATTAGGCTCGGTGCTTCACCTGATAATTTGCTGCGCAATTGATGAAGCAACCGCGGCCCGACAGAAAAAGAAAACAAAAGTTTCAGCAATAAACAGAATAAACATACAGCAACACAATTAAGTGTTGGTATGAGCGTTCATTGAATGCATGCATGTGCGTGTTTGCGCGACAGAAACTGAAACTAATCGATAACGTTGGTGGCAAGTTCCGTTCAACCTGCTGTTTAATTATTTAGCGACATTTAATAGAACAACGTGGATTCTTGATACAGAGCAGAGTATAGTTCAGTCAAATTTGAATATGGTCAAAAGATTGTAGCCTTAGTCTTTCATCTAAAAATATCCAGATCAGTGATTTACGCCTATCTGCTCGGCCGTAATACATAGACTAAAGTTGTTACGTTTTTCCTGAATCCTTACATTCAGAGATTCAAATGGAATTTCATTAAAAAGCATGTCAATTTTGTCTCCATTTGCCTACCAGAGTTTGATGCTTGCACGAGGGAAACATCCCAAAACAATAGCACCCATATTATTGCTGTTGTTTTCAGTATCATGCAACCATGCAAAAGCTATTGTAATTATACTGTATCTTACATTACTAAAGCAGGTCTGATTTTTTCACAAACTTTTTGTGAACAATGTTAGCATTTAAAACATTGACTGCTTTGAAGTGAAAGTACACTTAATACAGCATAATTATAATGATAATAATGATCATCATAATGATGATTTGATGGGGGTATACAGTATGTGTAGGTGGGCCCTATGGCCCCAAAGTCCCAAAGACTTAAAATAAGCCTACTTAACTTGTCATTTTATTGATGACAGTTCAATTTGACAACACTCCCAGTGTTTTCAAGGCATCAAGGTTTTATTGAATGCTACCTCTGACTTAGAATGCATTACTTTGCACTTGCATAGTCTTTCATTTAGGAATTTATATATATGTATATATTGCAATTAGTCAATTAGTGGGGAGATAATCGATAATCGAATCGAATCGAAATCGAATCGAACTGAAAAAATGAATCGTTAGATTAATCGATGCATCGAAAAAATAATCGCTAGATTAATCGTTTAAAAAATAATCGTTTATCCCAGCCCTAATTTGTAGGTTTAGCTATTAATAGTATAACCCAAGCAGGTCTTGTGGTAGTATTATTAGTGTCATTATTGTTTGCATTATTATTAGTAATTGTATTATTAGTAGGCCTATTAGTATTTTTAGGCGTATTGTCAGACTGATCACACTTTGGTTTGCTCAAAGTTATTAAGCAATTAAGTCTGTCATCACAAACCCACATTGGGATTCCCAAACCCCATTAATATAATTGGCATGGCCTTCAAGGAAATTAATGTAATAGGTAAATTCGCCTTCACACGTGTAAAACATTTCGGTCAATCTATATGCTATAAAATGCCCAATAGGGCCGTGGTTTCTGAGGAACAATGGCAGCATTGGCACTATTGGAAGATATTGCCAACCGCGCAATAAGGCGAGAAAGAGTTTTCCGCGATCGAGCCGACTTCTTGGCACACACTTTTTAAGTCTAGACTTAAAACATATCTCTTTAGTGCTTCCTATAGTTAGGTATGGTGTAGTGTGGAACTTCAACCACCTCAGGGTTTTACTGGAACGGACCACCTCTGCTGTGGGCTTGTGTGACTGGTGCCCCAGTCATGCATCCCATGGTGGCTACTGACCACACCTGAGCTGGTGCTGACCACCCTCCACCATGCCTTAGTTATGCTGCTTTAGCATTGCGCTGTCATGGACTTCTTATGTGGCATGCCGTACAACTCCTCTTCTCCCCTCTCCCTCTGTCTCTCTCAACTCTCCCTCTTTCCTTCTCTCCCTGTCCTGTCCTCTATAGTGTAGTTTGGGGGGGAGGGTCCCGCGTGCTGTCTGTTGCGCGTGCGGGCATTTGTTCATTCACTGCGCATGCGGGCTTTTGTCCATTTGCGCCGTTTCGGTCATGGGCCTTCCCCGGGTGGGCTTGCGCATCATGTCTGGGCTGCGCGCCTGGGTGGTGTGGCTGGGTGCTCTGGGCCGGTCGGGGTCCGTTCGCGGGTGGCGTTGCCCGTCCGCGGGGGGCCTCCCATCGCCGTCTGTAGATGGGGGGGGGGGGTGGGGTTCGTGTCGGCTCCATTCGCCAGTGGCTCTGCGTGGACGTATATTGGCGGTCTGGCTGGGGCATGCGGTCTGATCAGATGTGCACGGCTGTGCATTTAGTGGGATGGGGGGGACGGGGGAGGTGGGAATGCTGGGAGTGGATGGCGGAGGGGAGGGCTGTTGCGGCATTGTATTTGGATTGGGCTCGCGGTCCGGGCCTTCTTGGGGTGGTGTTTCTAGAGTGGAAGTCCAATGGTTTTAACGATTTTAATTACATTACACCAATGTCCAATGATTTTAACGATTTTAATTACACTACATCGCCTCCCTACGCCTCCCGACCCTGTCAACAGGATGACAGGATGACACGTCCAAAGACATGAAGCATTCTGGACTTTTGCTCTGGGGGGCGCTGCTTCCGGGGGGGCCTGGGCGGCGGGTCGGATCAGACTGTGTGTCCTGGTCGGGCCGTGGTGTGTGTTCGCGTGGTGTTGTGGTTGGGGTCGGGCTGGCGCGGGCCCCGTTCTCTCTGCTCGCGGATGGTGGTGGGGGGTGTCTGCGGATGGGTGGCGCCGCCTGTGGGCGGACTCTGGCTGGCCATGCTTGGCCATGCTGCTCCGGCGCGCGGTTCAGAGGTGGTGTGTGGGTTCGCCTGGGGGGGGGGGGCATTGGGGGGGGGCATTGTGGGTGGGTGGATGTTGCGTGCGTGGTGGGTGGGTGGATGTTTGCATGCGTGGTGGACGATGTGCGGGATGCCTCTTCGGGTTTAACTGGGTAACCTATTCCTACGCACCTGTCCCCACAAAAGAGGTGTGTAAAAGCGTTTTGTAAACCCTCTATAGCATAACCATTTATATCACCATTGATATACTTATTAATACTTAATATGACTTACAGTAATACTAACACACTCTATTTCTCTTCCCTTTCCCCTATACCTCACCTGTGAGGTAAACCATTACCAGCCATCAACCATCTCTGTGCCTGTCCCTCATCACACCTGAAGTCACATCCCTCTGACTGCCCTACCATCGCCATTGCCTTCGCCATCCCTATGACTGCCCTAACATCGCCTGCTGTGATTCCCTGCCCGAATCTTTGGCCCTCGGATCCCAGCGACCCATCACCTTCCGAAATAACTAATGGATTACTAATGGACAATTTATTCCCTACACTGGACTATTTGAACTTTCATTGTCATTGTAACTTTCAAACTACAAATGACTGTACTTTAACTGACCCAAGGCAGATGGGTTGGGCCCTTGAGTCGTGGGTCTGTCTGAGGTTTCTTCCTATATGTATCTCCAATTCTAGGGAGTTTTTCCTTGCCCCTGTTACTCATGGGCTCTCTTTGAATGTCTAACACTCTGTAAAGCGCCTTGAGACATGTGTAATGTATTGGCGCTCTATAAGCAACATTAAATTGAATTGAAATTGAAGATGACGAATGGCTGATGAGCAGGTACCGTCTACCAAGAGCCACTCTGTTGGAGCTCTGTGACCAACTGCGCTTACAGGGGCGCGCTTACAGGGGCGCACCAGACGGAACCAGGCCATACCTGTTGAGGTGCAAATCCTCGCCGTTCTTGGTTTCCTGGCTACAGGGACGTTCCAACGGGAAATTGGAGACCGGTCAGGTATTTCCCAGCCATCCTTCAGCAGGATTTTGCCCGATGTTCTTCGAGGAATTCTTGGTTTGTCCCCTCGGTTCATCAAATTTCCATACACTGCCGAAGAACAACAAAATGTGAAGGAAGACTTCTTGCGCACCACAGGATTCCCCGACGTCATCAGTGCAATAGATTGCACCCACATTGCCATACGCACACCCCATGACAATGAGTATGCCTATGTAAATAGGAAGAACGTCCATTCAATCAACGTGCAGCTCATTTGCAATGCTTGTATGGCAATTGTAAACGCTGTTGCTAAATGGCCAGGGTCGACGCACAACTCCTTCATCCTGCGCAACTCCAGTGTGGGGAACCGTCTAGAGACTGAAGCAGGCGGAGATGGCTGGCTTCTAGGTAAACAGTTTTTATGTTCTTTCTCG
Source organism: Sardina pilchardus (assembly GCF_963854185.1). NCBI lineage: Eukaryota > Metazoa > Chordata > Actinopteri > Clupeiformes > Clupeidae > Sardina > Sardina pilchardus. Next base: position 33,678,162 of record NC_084999.1, on the reverse strand, counting down.
TTTCTTGCTTTTAAAATGCATGACCTAAAACATATATATCTTCATTAGGTGACAGAGGTTATCCTCTGAAGTCATGGCTTCTCACCCCCGTGGCGCACCCACAGACACCTGAGGAAGCCCGCTTCAATACTGCCCATGCCCGTGCACGGTCGGTAGTGGAACGCACTATCGGCATGCTAAAGGGAAGGTGGCGGAGTTTGGATGCGTCGGGAGGGAAACTTCTATACGAGCCCAGCAAGGTGTGCCAGATCATCTTGGCCTGTTGTGTTCTACACAACATATCTCAGAGCCATGGCATTGAGATGCGAGAGGAGGAGATGCGCATGGACCCTGGTGATCACCCTCCCCTACCTGCAGAATGGGACACCCATGCCACTGCTCTAAGGAGAAGACGACAGTTGATTCACCTTCTAACTCAACAGGTAAATGTTTGTGTATAAGAATAGAAACTACACATTGTATTACCCCCCAAAAAATTTTTATTTACGCATGCACTCGACCAGTGCGGACAGCGTTTGGTTCATGTCAACCAGAGCCTGTCGCACCAGCCGAAGTTCGGTAACGACCTCCCACAGAATGATTCAGCTCCCTTTGTGTTTGCAGGACGGCCTCGGTTAGTACCCATTTAGAGTGGCCCGAAGAGGAAGGCCGGGGAGATCTTGGAGCACGCTCTGCTGCTGTGTCTGCTGCTGCTGCTAATGGTGTTTGGGAGAGGTGTCTCCCATGGCTCGCTTTCCTCTGAATGGGTTGTTCATCATCTGCATTAAATAGACGTGCACAATTATTACGACAGTGTATTTGTATTCTTTTTTTTTAATCCATTACAATCGTGCTTTATTTAAAACACACAAACGTACCTTCTGAAGCTGCAGCAGATAAGAGATCTGTGTCGCATTCTGCATACACCCCAAGTACTGCAGTCTCTCCAATTATAGAGGCAATCCGGTCATCCTCCGGAGTGAGGCTTGTGTCTCCCCTTCCTCCTCCTGTGCGCTGCACACTGGCCTTGTGTTGTGCCAGCCGTTTTTTGGACTTCAACTTCAAATCGGCCCACTTTTTCCTGATCTCCTTCAGGGACCTTTGCTGCCCCCCGACCTCGTTTACAGCCTGGCCAACACATTGCCAAGCTACATATTTTGACTTGCTTGAAATGCCGCTGGACAGGCTTCCAAAGAACGTTCCTGCCCGCAGTTGTACCTCGGCGATGAGAACTTCGACCTCGGCCTTGCTGAAATTATGTTTCTTTCCGCTCACCATTGTAGCAGTAGATAATTTGACCTTTGCGAGTGAGCTCATTTATATGCTAATGACATTAATTAGGGGCGTTCACAAGGCGGAGATCTAAGAGCATTCACCTGCGCACAATTTCAAGATCATTTGCGATTTATAGACCGCACATCTGGGAAAGAGGCGTACGCACGTTTTTTTGTGCGTACGTTAGTTTTTTCTGAATCACACGTACGATCATTTCAGAAATTATCTAAGATCAAACGAACGATGGTTTCTACGCAACACTTTTATAAATGAGGCCCCTGATGTTTGCTGCCATCTGCACTGAAGCTGTGGCTCTCGAGCAAGAGCAACAACATGGGGAAGACGACGCCTGGGTCGGACGGGCCATGACGCCCACAACTGCTACCTCACCAGTTAACAGCCCGAAATGTGATACACCTGACCTGAGCCAACTGAAAGGTGAACTCCAGGCAGAATTGCGCAAAGAAATAGCAGAACAACTGAAGGGTTTGAGGCGCTTCCATCGTAGAGGAACTCCGCAAGCAGATCTCACCTACCCCCCCTAATGGCCAGTCAGTCCACTGTCCCACTCTTACCTGCTGTTCTACCCCAGCCACCCACCGGACCAGCTGTACGACCAAGACCTCAACAGACACCACCAGGCAGCGGGTCCTTCCACTGGGATGCCCAGGGGAGGCCCATATGCAGGGCCTGTGGAGGGGTCGGGCATATCCAGAGGTATTGTCCAACTCGCCGCAGGTCGACTTTGGGTTTTTAGCGCCCCCTGCCACAGAGGGGCATGTGGCAGGTACGGTCACCCGCTCTGCTGGAGTGACTTCCAAGTCCCAGATTTTTGGAGAATGCCCACATGTAGAGCCTAATGGAAAAAAGATCCCTTGTGTCCTTGACACCGGCTCCCAAGTCACCCTGGTGAGTAAAGCCTTCTTTACAAGACATTTTGGTGACATTGACATGAATTGTGCCCATGACTCCCCATGGTTAACTTTATGAGCTGCTAATGGGCTGCAGATACCATATGTTGGCTATGTTGATTTTGCTGTTGGCGGTGTCCAGGGGCCCGTTGCACAAAAGCAGAATTAAGATATCCGGGATAAGTTACTGAGCTGCGATCACTGAATCCAAAACAAGAGCATACCGGCTTAATTGGTTGCACAAAGACCAATCCAGGATAAGCAGACACGGATTCATCAAGCCAGGTGTAAGTTATCCGGTATGTGTGCGCGTTCTCGTTTCTCCCCCAAATAACTCACGGTTGGAATAAAAAAGACGCGAAAAATACCGTCTTGCTCACAAAGTGAATAACCGCCTTTGATATAGACTAACAACGAGGTAAAGTTTTACTTTTTTGGATGGGGGATCATGATTATTTCTGTTACATAGCGGGAGTAGGTGTGGCAGATCAACTGAATGCAAATTTACGTATGCACCCACGTGTGTGAGAGCTTCCTTGTCTCGGCACGCAACGTCATTAGGAAGCGCTTTGCTGCCGCAAAGATGCACAAAGTATCTTAATTTGTCTTAAAAGCCGAATTAGTTCAAAACACCTTCGAAAAATGTCCCCTCCACTTCCAATCAACTACTACAGCAGCCTATTCATCAAACATCTGTCAAAAAAGAAGCAAACAACGAGTAGGCTATGTTATTAATTATAAGGTCACCATAATTTAAATGACATCCATATGGTATTAGGCAGACATTCTGCTGTGTTTTGCGAGTAAATGCATGTTGCAAATAATATATAAATGGAATCTACAGCTCTTTAAAAAAAATCACGTGGAGGTCTCATTTGAATGACAGCTAGCTGAACCAATCAGATTATGTAATTACCATTAGAATCAACTTATCTTGGCTGTGAGCCTGGTCAGGAGCAGGCTAGCTCCACAGAATAAATCGCCATGGTAACTTATACCATAACATATCCTGCTGCCCCCTATTCCGCTTTTGTGCAACTGGATCACGGATAAATTGAGCCAGGATAACCAAGATATCCCGGGTTAATCCCTTATCCTAGTTTTGTGCAATAGGCCCCAGGTTCCACAGAAGGGAATGGTGGTGGTTGAAGATGGGTGTGGGGGCAGATCATGCCATTCTAGGCATGAATGTAATCGCGCACTGTTGGGACAAGCTGGCCAAGGGTAAGCATCCTGGGTTAACTGCTTTCAAGTCTCTTGTATTGACTGTAGCAGGTCAAGTCTGGGAACAAGCTTTCTCCGTTTGCCAGAGGGTGACAGCTGAAGGCCCTGCCATTCCTTTTCAAGGAGTTGCTCGACTGCCCCGGCAGCCACCGGTGGTTATTCCCTCTGAGTTGGAGATGGTGGTGTGGGCTCAACTTCAGGAAGGAGCCCCCAAGACCGTCCACAATGCATTGATGGAACCCCTTGAGGATCAGGACGGGGAAGGGTATGTAGCACGGTCCCTAGTGGTGGTGAGTGGAGGTAAGCTGCTCGCCTGGCAACCTGGAAGGTTGCAAACACACCTCCAACACCCGAGGAACGGAAAGTGGCTCCTAAACAGGTAAAGTGACTCGAGTGGGAACGTATTATAATTTGTGCCAACCAACTGCAGCGCCGATGCACTGACTGGTAGTAGAATTTGAAGAAAATGGTGCATCCCAAGGCTCCAACCTGCAAAACTGATCTGGCAACTGGAATCAGAGAAAGTTGGAGCCAGATTGATGAAGAGTACGGTTTGTCACTCACTAAGTCCATGCCTCAGAGACTGTAAGCTGTTACAAAAGCCAGAGGTGGTGCAACAAAGTACTAGTGGTGCGTTGAAGTGTTCTTTTGTCTAATTTTTTTCTTGATTTCCTTTAATGTTTCCTAAAGCCAGAAAGTTGCCATTTGAAATGGACTTAGTTTTGTGTCATGTCTGTGATCTGGCTTTTTTCTAAAAAATTAAACGACTGGATTAACATCCTCCAAGACTGGTGATTCCATAATTTATGCCAGGGGTTGTATACTGGCAAGTGTTCGTCCCTGAACAGGAGGCGAGAGGGCTATGGCAGCAGAATAACGAAAGCTTGGGCCATCAAGGAGTAGATCTGTAGTAGTCTTGATAGACAGGTCATTTGCTCAACTTTTTGGGCCTAGTTTTCTGTCAAAGTTTTCTCAATGGATTCCTGGTCAGAACCCCTATTGAAACAGATTAAGACTTGGTGCATGTTGAATTTTGTCCAAAAATTCAAGATGGCCGCCGTATGGGCAATTCCATATCAGTTGGAACAGGTCCGACACCATGGTCCTCAGTTTTTCCTGATTTTTGGTCAAAATGTTTCTCCATATCTCATTAGAGGAAAACCAAAATTTTAGCTTGGTATCTTGTTTAGTTTCTGAGATATGGCTCTTCAAATGTGGATAGACGTGTCCTTAAAAAAGGCTGAAAATGCCTGTATTTAATGAGCACCACTTTTTTTTAAACCCCTCTCCTGTCTTAAGCCTACCATATTATTTTCAAAAAATTTGAACATTGGGGCAGTACCCTGTTTAGTTGTCCAATATCACAAAGGAATTGTAGTCCTTCCCACCATTGAAGACTTATTCATCGAAACAAACCCATATTTTTTTTAAAGCAATGAAAAACTAAAAAACCTGTTTTTGTTCTCTTATGGTCATGAATGGATAGCACTCACATTTTTAAAACTTTACATATATATAGTCCATGAGTAAGAGAACATGTTGAAAAAAAATTGAGATGGTAAGTTTTCGTATTTCGAGGCTATGGGCCTTCAAAGATGGCCAAAATGGTGTTTTTTCCAAAAAATGCCAATTTCATTGCCTTTTTTCAAGGACAAGATGAAATGCAAATCCAACATTTCTTTTTTCCTGCAATAGTATGCCACTTTGTAGACCATGTGAATGTGGTAGATCCGACCTGTCCATTTTAATATCCCCTCAGTACATGTCTGAAGTTAGAAAAAATGAAAAATTGTCGGCTGAAGGAGGTGTTGGTTTGATTTTTATGAACCTCCTAGAAGGACATTATGGGGTTTAACCCCATTTTTTATGTTTGAGGGATCAGATTGCCATCCTGTAAACAGGATAAAAATGTTATATCCCATTTTTACTCTTTATTGATCCCTTAGAATATGTCCAAAAGTTGTCAAAAATGAAAAAGGTGACTAAATTGAGGGGCCAAGTGGATCAAGTCACACAAGGCTAAAAATGTAACACTGTGAAATGTATAACCCCTGTTATGATGGCCTTTGACCCACTGTGTCCCTAACTGAGGTTAAGGGGTAAAAAACCACCAACCACCGATCCGGTGGTCTCCAACTTTTTCATATCTCTTGATAGAAAATTTATAGAGACTTAAAACTCATATATGTTGTTCATCTCTTCAAAGCGTTTTATTGAGACCATCCATGACTTCCTGTGATAACCGGAAGTTGGTTTAAAGCAGAAAGTAAACTTTAAAAAGGCTGTATCTCTGGGGAAAAAAAAAACAAAAAGCTGTTGGGGCCAAAGTGTTGAGGCCAAAATCATGGTTTGAGAGATTGTGTAGGAGTATGTTTCAGACCATTTGGAGTTGAGTGGTACCCACTTTGTATGACATAAAAAAAATCGCCCTTAGGGTTTAACTTGACCAAAAAGTGTAGGCCTCAACAGCTTTTTTGTTTTTGTTTTTTTCCCAGAGATACAGCCTTTTTAAAGTGTACTTCCTGTTTTAAACCAACTTCCGGTTATCACAGGAAGTCATGGATGGTCTCAAAAAGCCGCTTTGAAGAGATGAACAACATGTATGAGTTTCAAGTCTCAAATTTTCTATCAAGAGATATGAAAAAGTTGGAGACCACCGGATCGGTAGTTGATGGTTTTTAGCCCTTAACCTCAGTTAACACAGTGGGTTCAAAGGCCATCGTAACGGGGGTTATACATTTCACAGTGTTCTCCCTCAGTATCTCATCTGTCTTATATTAAATTTTTAGCCTTGTGTGACTTGATCCACTTGGCCATTTTAAGCCCCTCAATTTAGTCGCCTTTTTCATTTTTGACAACTTTTGGACATATTCTAAGGGGTCAATAAAGAGTAAAAATGGGATATAACATTTTTATCCTGTTCATAGGATGGCATTCCGATCCCTCAAACAGAAAAACATGGGTTTAAACCCCATATTGTCCTTCTAAGAGGTTCATAAAAATCGAACCAACACCTCCTTCAGCCAAGACAATTTTTCATTTTTTCTAACTTCAGACATGTACTGAGGGGATATTAAAATGGACAGGTCGGATCTACCACATTCACATGGTCTACAAAGTGGCATACTATTGCAGGAGAAAAGAACTGTTGGATTTGCATTTCATCTTGTCCTTGAAAGAAGGCAATGAAATTGGCATTATTAGGAAAAAACACCATTTTGGCCATCTTTGAAGGCCCATAGCTTCGAAATACGAAAACTTACCATCTCAATTTTTTTTCAACATGTTCTCTTACTCATGGACTATATATATGTAAAGTTTAAAAAATGTGAGTGCTATCCATTCATGACCATAAGAGAACAAAAACAGTTTTTTTGTTTTTCATTGCTTTAAAAAAATATGGGTTTGTTTCGATGAATAAGTCTTCAATGGTGGGAAGGACTATAATTCCTTTGTGATATTGGACAACTAAACAGGGTACTGCCCCAGTGTTCAATTTTTTAGAAAATAATATGGTAGGCTTAAGACAGGAGAGGGGTTTAAAAAAAAGTAGTGCTCATTAAATACAGGCATTTTCAGCCTTTTTTTAGGACACGTCTATCCACATTTGAAGAGCCATATCTCAGAAACTAAACAAGATACCAAGCTAAAATTTTGGTTTTCCTCTAATGAGACATGGAGGAACATTTTGACCAAAAATCAGGAAAAACTGAGGACCATGGTGTCAGACCTGTTCCAACTGATATGGAATTGCCCATACGGCGGCCATCTTGAATTTTTGGACAAAATTTAACATGCCCCAAGTCTTAATCTGTTTCAATAGGGGTTCTGACCAGGAATCCATTGAGAAAACTTTGACAGAAAACTAGGCCCAAAAAGTTGAGCAAATAACCTGTCTATGAGGAGACGTTCTTTTGGCCCAGCATGCTGAAGAGTGTAGAGACCTGGACGGCAGCCTGCCCTCGTTGTCTGACAGAAGCCTGGACCTGAGGTGAGATCCCCCTAGCACCTATTCCCACATCCTATCCCTTTGAGGTAATGGGAATAGACTACTTGTCACTGGGAAGGCCAGGAGACCCGTTCCCTTACATATTAGTCTTGACTGACCTTTTTTCCAAGTATGCCTTTGCAGTCCCGACAAAGGACCAGTCCGCGACCACCACAGCCAGAGCCCTGTACAGTGTGGCGAGTCATGGAGCCTTCACCATGCCGCCCATTCTGAAAGCCTCTCGCTAATTTTCTTGTTTTATTTTCCCCTGTACCCATTTGGTTGCTGAATCTTCTCCCCTCCTCCACACGTTTCCTGTGTATGTTCGAGGGAACGTCATTGGCTCTGGTTAATTCAATACGTTCAATACAGCTCACGCTATTTCCTGGTTGGGTAGAGCACAATGTTTGGACTGGCGACCGGCTCTCGTGTGGCGATTGTTAGTAGATGCGCCAAGTGCGGTGTAGGCTCGTTTAAGTGAAGACGCTACCTGGATTATAACCCCAGTGCTGGCTACTTCCCTTTCTGGATATCTTGTGGAATATCGAAGACTGCTCGGGCATTCAACTGGCTTTCAGGTGACTCTTCCACGCTACATTCACTACAGTTAAGCAACCCGACGTTTCGACGTTCATGACAATAACACTGTTTGGAATTACGACATTAAACTGCTACACAGCCCTCAGCTAACCGACGTTACGGTTGTGTTCTCCTTTGCTTGTGACATTAACATTGTGTGGGATTCTGGCTTAAAGTTGCTAGCAGGCCTTCTCTGCTGACCGGGGGGGGGTTGATGGTGCTTTATATGCTTTTGTATCGGAAACATGGAAAAGGTTATTTGTGGAGGGAAATGTTGAGATATGAATCCATTGTGAACAGTTGATATACAAAGTTGTTTGTTTTGCTTTCTTTTGTTTGAGATTTTTTTTCATTATTTTGTATGTTATCCATGGTTCTGCCGTTTTCCCAATACACTGACGGTTGCTCATTTTGACTACTTGGCTCTTGAACCTGTGCCTTATTCCATCCCTGAGCTAGCCGACACAGGTTTTCTATCAGTCTAAAAGCTATTAGTAGCTGAAGTGAACCTGGTAGTGGTGGTGTCCTTTCTCTCTGTGGCGCTCCTTTAGGGCGTCTGGCGCCCAACATAATTTTCTTTCTTTGAGTCCACTACAACAGTGCCGTGATCCAGGTGGTAGGGTGTGCGGAAAGGATCCTCTCTGACCATGGTGGGGCCTTCCAGTCAGCAATCATGGAACAACTGTGCCAGCTGCCGTGAGTCCAGACCTCAACCCAATTGAACACTTGTGGGATCAGCTTGGGCGTGCTGTACGTGCCAGTCACCAACAGAACCAGGTTGGCTGACTTAACAGATCCTTATCGAGGAATGGAATGCCATCCCACAGCAGAATGTAGCCAGGTTGGTGACCAGCATGAAAAGAAGGTGCCAAGCTGTTGTGGCTGCATATGGATCCTCTACACGCTACCGAGGACCCTGACACTGAGTATAAAATGAACGAATGTATGCCTAACATGTTTTGTTTTCCTCATTTCTGTGCGAGAGTGCAATCGTCAATGCTTGAAGTAACCAAGGTGAATTCCAACAGCATTGCACCATTTTGGCACATTTTTCGTTGGCACTACTTACACGTTTGCTTTTGTTGCTCATTCCATGGGAGCCCAATGCTTACAAGCTGTACCTCATTGTGAAGGTGACTAATAAATGATGAAAATGATATAAAACACTTTAGTGATTGGTATTATTAAAGTGGAGATATAATGGGCCAAAGTCAAGTTTCCTTACTTTTTGTGAGCAGTTTATACTCTGGGGGCATGAACATGAGGGCTCATGAAAAGACACATAGAACATTTACAAAAACTGACACAACACTAGGCAACACTGACACACAGAGCATAATGATGACACACACACCAAGTTGTCCTGGACTGGGACTTACTGGTGGATGAGTGCCAGACCACCCACTGGGGGCAATCTCCTAAAGACTAACCAGTGTTCTGCACTACGTAGGGTATAAACACAATTAGCACAGCACAAGTAAGAACCACAGCTAGGGGAGGATACATCCACCACCTTGCTCCCAGATGAACAAACGAAAAATCAAAATCTTTAGTGTTGCGTTAATAGGGCTCTTGTGATTTTTGACAACTTTTTCTCAAAGCCATGGAAAATTTCATGACATGGGAAATATTCTTGCATCAGAAACGGATGGTCAGAGGCGTATAGACATTAAAGGTGTGGCCAGTACATATTCACTAATGTAATGTGATCAAACACTGGGTGCCGGATGCAAAAGAGTTGTTCTTCTGTTTCTTAATCAGTATGTTTTGTGCGTAATGGCGTTCACAAATGGAAGTTCAGGAGCGTGATGGATTTTGCAATGCCTCCTTCAACCAGTCAGGTTACTTACACACAGTTTACATGACACAGTTGCAGCATCGGGGTTACTCCGCTTGCAACCCACCACCTCCCCTCACGTCTTCTGTCTTCCATAGTTAAAGAATAAAGGAGTATACTGTATGGCGGAATTGTGTCTTCATGCAAATTCCAGAATCTGAACTATAAACATGTTTTAAATCAATGAGAATGACATTTGTCATTCCATTTAACAGCAAGCAGCGTTACTTCAAGCATTGCATTGATAGTTTGTCAGAGATACATTTGAAGGAATCTGCTTGTAGTCCAGGCCGCGTGGAACAGGGATTTCATTGAACCTTGTTTTAGCCTACTAAAATCTCTTTGTGACTAGTAGAGCATAGCCTACCTACATGCATCTGCCATTACCCATTATTTAAATAGATAGATAGATAGATAGATACTATTGAAGGGGAAATTCAAGGAATTTGAACTCACAGGTAGGCTATAGTGAAGTTAACTTCACTGTGGTCTCATAGTCAATGACAATAGCCTACAGTTGTTAATTTCTTTCACTATTGACTGAAAAGGAGTTGCCATCGAAAACAGCCTGGAAAAGCAAAACTTACCCCAATAATGTTCAAATGACTCCTAAGGACATTTATCCCGCAGAGGAGTTGCTGCTCACATCTCGTGACAGTGTGTCTTCTGTTGTGCTTTCAGCGCTTACAGGCCTTTTGTTGGTCCATTGCGTAATGATTTTAGAGGGTGTACTGTAGTGATGGCGAAGCTTTCAATCCAATTGTATCGAAAAAAGGTTCAGTATAGGCCTACTCAAAGCTTCAGAACTCTATGAGGACATCTGGTGGTGAAAGTTTAGGATAGCATTATGTCACAGACTGTTTGGTAGTTATAAGGTGTGAATGTACGGTCGGAGCCCCTCTGATGACATACCGGTATTCAAAAAAGAGATTAATTGTGGCCACAATATAGCTAACGTGCGCACGAAATACTAATTTGTGGCCACAATATAGCTACAACGTGCGCACGAAATACCTATTCGTGGCCACGAAATATTACGCCGCCATTTTGAATATTCGTTAAGTGTGGCGCTACTTCCGGTCAACGCTGGCTTATGGAGAGTCCACTGTAATCAGAGCTATGTGGGTCATTCCACGTCAAATCAATCAGAGCGCACGCACTTGCGTCTCAAAAAAATCTGAAAAATATACCATCTGCACCTACAGTATGTTACCCAGGAGACACTCTGTAAAATGTTTTTGTGCTAAGATCAATACTTTTCAAGTAACAGCCAGTTTTACGGGGGAAGGGGGGTGTCAAATTTGTTCTGCCTCTTTTTTTTGTCAAAGTTCACAAACTCATTGCTCAAGAACTAGATTCTGTAGAAGGCTCAAATTTTGCAGGCTGGTGCATAAATAGGAATAGCATGCAGTAAAATCACCACGAGTAGTCTGGATAGGCTAATCAACTGCGTTGCATGGTTATCACAGGTAAGCTATTAAGTTAAATGTACTCAAGTTTTCAAGTACACATTACTTAACTGTTTTAAGGGAACCACTTTCCTCAAAAAAAGTAAACTCAACTTATCCGGGCTTACAGTGTACTTACGCCTATCCTTCATGTTATTGTATTGATACCTACGCCACATCCATTACCCACATTGAGCTTGTGAGAATGCTGTTAAATTCGCTGCGAAAATCTGGATAGCTGTAGTAACCAATGGGTAGCTTTACACATCCACATGTGTGGCTGTACACATCCACATGTGTGGGATTGTGGTCGGCGCTGGAAATCTGTGGTTTCTATGAACTGAATTAGTATGGCCTTATCCAAGAGATCAGATCCTGTACAGAAACGCAGGAAAAGCTGAAGACTGTTGAAATCAATTTCCCCAATGTACCTTTTCAGGTAACGAGAAACTGTTGACTGGGCTGCTGTCATCTCCTCTGGAAAGTTTAGAAGCTCCTTCACTGTTTTTGCAGTTGTTTTTTTTTGTGCAATGAAATTATGCAGTCCTTCTGGTGGTAGTAAACCAGCTTCAGAATTCAAAACAGGACGCCGGCACTTAATTACAAACATTGGGGCCTGAATGATTACTTTGTGTCCCATCTGTGCCAAAAGAGGGAGCAGTGTGTCCTTGGTAGGGACTTGCTTGCATTCATGTGCTTCGAGTACATCCAGCAATTCATCTGTGTCCACTGAATTGAAGTCCTCCAAAGCCTTCAGGAGGACAGATCTTTCTTCTTGTGATACGTACAGCAAAAAGACATCCTTGAAACTACTGGTTGTTGAGCCATACAGCACTTCTTCCAGAAATGGTATCGCAAGCTTCACTGGGAAGTAACCAGCTTGTTTCCACCCAACTACAAACACTCTAGCTACAGCCTGCCATTCTTCACACTGAACGTCATGCCTGATGAATGGGACTTTCACCTCAACTCCCAGTGTGCAGCTATCATAGAAATCCATCCAAAATTCTGTCAGGCAGTCTCGCAAAACACCACTTCCTTCCCCCTGTTCAAGCTCTCCATTTGGTAAACGCATTTTGATGTTGACCTCAGATGCAATAATGTTTGGGTCCTTGAAGGCACTGATCAAGTCAGTGAGACAGTGACCTCTTCTTACAATCAGCGTTCCAGGACAAGATTGTGGTTCAGGAAATGCTTGGTCTGGAACATTGGCCTCCATTGCAAGCACCGGTGACTGTTGATCCACTGTTTGATGAGGTGCATCATCCTCTTTTTCTGGAAAGAGTGTTTCATCCACACTTACATCCAGCCTGTCATCCCCATTTATAATCAAAAATACATCAGAATCTTCACTTTCAGCCACAGTTAGCAAACCATCCAATGGTAATGTGTCGCTTGAAGCGCCATCATTAATTCCACAGTGGTTTGGTGATTCTGAATTTCTGTTTAGATCCTTGACGGCCTGATTCTGTTCATCAGTGAGATCTACCACTGAGGGCTGGCTTATTGCGTGATCACCCTCCACTCCTGAGGGCTGCTGTCCTGTTTTCTTTTTGGTGCACAGATAAAGTCGCAGAAGTTTGACCTTGCTTTGATTATACAACTCGTCTACTGTATTGGACACATCAACATGTATCTGTGTGCGTGCGTATAGGCCTAGGCCTACACACTTATGGAAAACCACCATTGGACAAGATACACTAAACTGTGATCACACTAAATTCCAACTATTGGCCAACTATGAAATATGCTTATGATAAAAGAAAAATTCAATAAAATGATCAATGACCGATATGCTGCACTTTCGTGCTCTGTTGTGTTTTACCTGAACTATTGCCATGAAGCAAAACTGGACAAGTGCTTTGTCCAAGAGGTCACCGTTGAACATCCCTTCATCCTTCAGCTCTCCCAGCAACTGGATCCAGTGTTGAATGCCTTGCTTGCGCATCTGTCCCCACCAACTTTCAATTCGTTGATTGGCCGTACTTGCCCCGGTGATATAACTCTTCGTCTTCACCATTTCGCCGTAAAAAGAGTTGTATGTCTCTAATTAGAGCGTTCTCTGTGCCCATGTCAGTGCGCAAAACCATAGGATATCCTCCCGTTTGCTTCACGGCCTCCAAGAAGTTACCGCCAATGACTTTCGGGTCACTATTGGTGTATGCGCACCTGAGCCATACATACAATGTGGCGTGAGTAGCCGTCTATACAGCCATTGATGCAAAGACCGTACGGCTTCAATTTGTCATAGCCGTCAACATGCCATATATAATTTGGACCTGGTGAATAGTACTGCCTTCGTCTGAGTCGTCGTTTTTGGCGAGCTTTTGAGTTCTCAGGGTCCAGCACGGAGAGAAATATCCTCACGTCCTCTGTCCGAACGCGGATAGCCTACCTGCCTACAAACACTTGCGGTACATCCACCGATACCCATGATGTTCCCCCAAGGCCTTGCTCCAACTGACCAACGATGAAGTTGACTCCGTCCACTAAATTAGTGTCTGTATAACCCTAAACCCTTAAAGGGATAATCCGATGAAATTCACTTTAGATCAATTTTTCGGACTATTGGGAGTACATACGTTGAGTTGACACCAAAATCATGTCATTCGGATGTATTTTGAGAAAGTTCACCGAGAGAGTTCACCGTTTTTAGCCCAAACTCGTTAGCCTGGAAGTGAACCGGGCATGTCCTTTCGCCGCTACAAAACGCTATTTTTATACCCCTTCTACTGTTCCAAACAACAGTACACTTACGTGGTAAGTGTAGTGTCGCTTCTGCAGCTGGCCACGCTTTACAAACACTTTAATAACATTTCCGGAAAGGTACGGACTCGATTAAATTAATTCTGGACTCTCTATCCGACCACATAAAGACGTGGGGATACTTCGGTTTGGCTTTAGGGACCCTCTACTCACTACCACGTAAGTGTAGTGTTGTTTGGAACAGTAGAAGAGGTATAAAAATAGCGTTTTGTAGCGGCGAAAGGACATGCCCGGTTCACTTCCAGGCTAACGAGTTTTGGCTAAAAACGGTGAACTCAAACTTTCTCAAAATACATCCGAATGACATGATTTTGGTGTCAACTCAACGTATGTACTCCCAATAGTCCGAAAAATGTATCTAAAGTGCATTTCACTCCGGATTATCCCTTTAAGAAGCCTTTTCATGTGCCGTTTGCTCACCGGAAAGCCACGGAGAGCAAGTGTGCTCGACATCTCCTGGCAGGTTAAACCCATATCAAAGTATTTGATTAAATCGCTTCTACCCATACTGGTTGCTGATCAATAAGCAAACCGTGCGAAGGTAGACTTACTAAACGTGCGAACTAAACATAAACATTCTAAAATGTCTCTCGGTAATGATGGTTCCTTGCGATGCCAGGCTATTCAGAATGTCTTTATAGCTCATTCTCAGCCTAAAATAAAATGCAATCATAGGCTACTGTCCCTGTCCATGGTGTAGCTTTAGCCCCTCTAATGCCTATACCTTAGACCTTAAAGAAGAAACGCTCCATTTGTTTAGCCAGCTGTCCAGGAATGATATTAAAACCTATTAATTATTATTTTGTTCGAAAGTTATAGCTATTTCGTGGCCACGAATTAGTATTTCGTTTGTACGTTATAACTATATTGTGGCCACAAATTAGTATTTCGTGGCCACAAATAAGTATTTCTTACATACGTTATAATGATATCGTGGCCACAAATTAATATTTCGTGCGAACGTTATAACTATACTGTGGCCACAAATTAGTATTTCGTGGCCACAAATAAGTATTTCGTACATACGTTATAATGATATCGTGGCCACAAATTAATATTTCGTGCGAACGTTATAACTATATTGTGGCCACAAATTAATATTTCGCGCGAACGAAATACTAATTCGAGGCCACAAATTATTACATTTTTTTCTTCGTTATACTTATTTTGTAGCCTGGCTAACGCCTCCCACTTCTCAAATGAGACGTGGTCTGGCAACCAGACGTTCATTTTCTCGTATTTGAAAAAATGCCCAGATCCGTTCATTGGGCGCCACGGATGTCAATCAAATGCGTCTCTGCATACTGTAGCTCTTCATGGTCTTGCTTTCTCCCCTGTTCTGTGATTGGCCTCCAACATCAGGCGAACATGGGGGCGTTAGTTTCCAGACTGCCTTAGCAGCGTGAAAGAAATCACCGCGCAAGGCAGTATGGGAAACCCAGGCTACTTATTTTGTGGCCTCGAATTAGTATTTCGTGCGCACGTTGTAGCTATTTTGTGGCCACAAATTATTTATTTTTTCTTCATTATACTTATTTTGTGGCCATTCAGTCGCGCCTTGCACACGCCCGAACTCGCAACATAGCAGAGACGGATCGGGGGTCGCGCGTGCTCACATTAAGGCCACGTGGCCAAGCTATAATCTTCATTGCCAGCAGCAGGTTTGATGCGTCGACAAGCTTGGCGAAATGCTTTGACACAGTTAACCCACAACCCGTGTCGCGCTACGGCTTTGAATTAAACTTCGAAGCACATGGGTGTGTGTGAAACAAAGCTTTGGACGTCACAGTCACGTGATTATCACAAAACGAATCAAGCTCCTATACAAAGCTTCATCCCAAATTGGTTCATGTTTTCAATACAGGCCTGGAAGCAGGGGTCTCATGGATAACATCACTAGTGTACTGTAAGATAGTGATTTTTGGATCATGTGCCAGACCACACCTTTTGTCGTTAATTGCCACACCCCTGGGTGCAAGGTTGAATAAAATAGGTGCATGCCAAAAAGTTCCTTGCTTAAGAACATAAGAATAAGTCTTGCATCACGCTTTGTGCCAACTTGCGCCAGGTGTACAATAGGGCCCTTGCTGTCATTCAGTGAGAATCAGAATCAGAATCAGAATCAGCTTTATTGGCCAGGTTTGCGTGAACAAACAAGGATTTTCACTCCGGTTAATCCTTGCATTCAAGTAGCCTACAACACTCAACAATAACATAAAATTACCATCTTTATTAGAGTGCATGGGATCATATGTCATTTGAATACATGTGTCATATAGAGATCTGAATTTGTCGTGACATGTGGACAGACATTCTGAGCAATACAGGGTCTTCAAAGGGTCATCAGTTTTTACAAGAACCATTGATATGATCTTTGCATGTGCATTCGTGACTAAAAATATCAGAAAACAAATTAAATTGATGAAAACAAATGCAAATAAATACAAAGTAACAAAAACAACAGTACAAATAGTCCCGATATAAACATACCAACATTTAAGAGGCTGCTGGTAACCCAGAAGGTCCCCAGTGTGCCCCAATGGAGGTGATGCCGTATCTGTTGACTGTGCCGCTCAGAATCAGCAGCTCACTGCTGCTGCTGGAAGGGTAGAAATTGAAGGAGGATCCAAAGGGATGGCCAGCGACCATAGAGCGCCCTCTGCTGGTGACAAACATCAAATGCCGGATGTAGTTTCTGGTGATGTACTTCCCTGAGAGCTGCACAATGCCCTCTCCTTCAGCGAGCTCCAGGTCAGTCCCCTGGCCAATCCTACGGCCATACACAGGGCCCCATGTGATGGCGTACCTCAGCTGGAGACTGAGACAAAATAACACCCATAATTCATCTGTGGATTTGTATGCCAATACTGTACTCAATAGTGTACCTGTAATTAACCATAGTGAAATATTCTAGCCCTGCCCTTTTGGTAGTGCTCCTTCTGCTATAGGTTTGATTAGTTCACCCTCATCCTAGCTAGAGGTGGAGAGTATACCCTGCTGATTAGTTTGATTAGTTCACCCTCATCCTAGCTAGAGGTGGAGAGTATACCCTGCTGATTAGTTTGATTAGTTCACCCTCATCCTAACTAGAGGTAGAGAGTTACCCTGCTGATTAGTTTGATTAGTTCACCCTCATCCTAGCTAGAGTGGAGAGTTACCCTGCGATGAGTTTGATTAGTTCACCCTCATCCTAGATAGAGGTGGAGAGTTACCCTGCTGATTAGTTCACCCTCATCCTAGCTAGAGGTGGAGAGTTACCCTGCGATGTAGCCGTAAAGGTCCCAGACTCTGATGGCCCTGATGTGTCCATATCCCTCTGTGGCAAACTGCGTCCCTGAGTTACTCGCCATGATGGAAGAGAACGAGTACGGCTGAGCTGAAGGTCATGGGAGTAGAACAACATCATTTCACAAATCTTTTAACACAACACTGTAACCA